>NC_061119.1:124684173-124862997 GCF_002878395.1 Capsicum annuum | reverse complement strand
GAAGAAAGTATTGAGGTGTTTAAAATAAGAATCAATGTTCTCAGAGAAAATAAGCACATCATTAATATAAACAATTAACATATGGCTATAAGGATTAAAAATACTGTTCATGATATTTTGGAACTCTGATGGAGCATTTTTGAGTCCGAATGGCAAGACATTCCATTCATAATGTCCAAAAGGGACATTGAAAGCAGTCTTGAATTTTTCGTGTTCAGCAATTTGAATCTGCCAAAATCCTGACTTCATATCAAACTTACTATAAAGATTAGCTTTAAAAGTTCTCTTTAAAAGATCCCTTTTGTTAGGAATCAGGTGTCTGATCCATTTCAAAACTGCATTCAAAGGCTTATAATTTATTACAAGCCTGGGAGTACCTCGTTCCTTTTCTGCGCTGTTATTTACATAAAAGGTAGAACAGCTCCAAGGAGAATTAGAGGGTCTGATAATCCCATTTTCTAATAAATGGTTTATCTCATTTTTGCATATTTCCATCATTTCTTGGTTCATTTGAATGGGTCTCACTGTAGTAGGGATAGCCTGTTCATTGAATCCAGTAATGTAGGGAAGTTCTACTAAATGCCTCTTTCTTTCCCAAAATACATTAGGAAATTCAGAACAAACTTCTTTTTCAAAAGTTTTTTGAAAATTGGCAATTTTACTCTTCATCTCTGGTGTTTTTAAAATTTGTTCAATTTTCTTTATCTGAATTTCTTGCTTAAGAAAACAAATATGTGAAGAAAGTCTGTTAATTTTAAAAACAGTTCTTTCTTTAATAAGGTTACCTTCTTCTTGTGAGAGGGGCCTTAATAAAGGGAAGAATAGATTTTGATTTAATATCGTCGTGCGAATTCCATCAAAATTACTTGTGTAAGGTCGAATTTGATTAACAAAAGGTATTCCTAGAATGATATCTTCAGTGATACCTTCAGTAATGACAAAATCATTGATAATACAAATGCCATTGTTGCAGATATGGGCTTTTGAAAGCTTGTAATCGATTTTCATCTTTTCTCCAGTGGCGGAGTATAGACGAGAAGTTCTTTTCTGTAGATATTTGGTGGGTATAAGTCCTTTGAAGATGCAATTTCTATTGGCTCCAGTATCAAAAAGGGCGACTCTGTTAAGAACAAAGTCTTTGTATATGACAATTTTTACTGCGATGTGTTCGCTGGAAGATTTAATGGTTGTTATAGTGGCACCTGAGGTAGAGGGAGAGTCCGAGCCAGGGAATGATCCTGGCGAGGTGATCATTTTGATTATTGATCATCGGAGAAGATGTAGGTGATTCTGGTGGGGAATCATGCTCTGGAAGAGACACATTTTTTAGAACGTGTTCAGTAAGAATGTTGAGTTCAACTCGATCGAGTCTGATTTTTAGGTCTCTGATTTCTCCCTTGAGGGTGGAAATTTCACCCTTGAGATCAGCTATAGAAGGTTCCGCAGGTTTATCAAATCTAGACATAACCTGTTTCATGCTAAAAGGCTGAATGATAGATCTGGGGGACTTTTTCTCTTGAGAAAGCATCAATATTTTGAGTTCTAGAAGATATTTATTTCTAGCCTTATCATTTTGGATGTGTTCTGTGATGTCAAAAAGGATTTCCTTAGGTTTTCTAGAGATGACATTAACAGTCTTTTTTGTGCAAGTACAGAAGGTACCATTACAAGGCACCTTTTTATCGATGTGTTTGCTTGCTCCGTATTTGCTTATAGGGACAAAAATAGGAATCACGCCAATGTCAGATGCTTGTACTAAGATTTGCATCAAGGGAAGATACAAAAGTGTAATATAAGTATAAAAAAAATAGGTACTCAGTAGGAATCATCAGTCGACTAAGCTTAATATAGGAAAAGTATAACTAAAATACGAGTGTGTAGTCCAAGCCAATAGTAAATAAGGATAGAAAGGTAAGCAACTATCAAGCTACACAAATGTGATATAGGAATAAGTAAAAGCAATACAAAAAGATAAATAATGCAGTAATAAAAGGCAAACCAAACTTATCCTAAATGAGCCCCAATAAGCTCGCCAAACACACTGAAAAAGAAAATTAACCCAATCGTGCCCCCATAAGTCGATGGGACACACAAGTAGTATTTACAAAAAATAAACATAAATAATTCATAAATGAACTAATCTGAAGAATTCGTAGTAGTCATCAAAATGTGCATCATTCTTGAACCGGCACCAATGGATAGTAATGAGAGGCCAAACGTCGAGCTCGAACCAATAGTGGTGGAAAATAACAAAAGACAATATCTCAGATTCGAACCAAAAATAATTGGTAATAACGAGAGGCCACATACATGGTAAACAATAAAACTAATAATCATATGTTGAACTCAAACTGGAACTCAGAGAAACCACAACTCCCAGAACAACAATAATCAGTACCGGAACTCCCAACTCATATAACCAGATGTTGAACTTGAATAGAAACCTATAGTAATAATACCCAACTATAAAATTAAAGCCCAAACCATAACTGATTCCATAGTGTGCCAAATTTCACAATAAATGACAAAAAAAAAAGTATATGCTTACTCTAAATCATAGTTAAAATACATTTAAATAACCATTCGTGTAACTTAATTTAAAAGAAATGAATAAAAGGCTTCACAACTTAAATATCACATCCTAATTTAATAAATACTACATTATACTAAAAGATAATGGAACCAAAATTTACTAGAACAGTGTCCTAATCGGATAAATAAGGCATGATATCTATATCAAATGATACGCAAACTATAAGTACCTGTCAAAAAATAGCACAACAACACACAATTACCATAGATAAGCTTAATCTAAAGATAAGGTAAGCCTAGACTACCTGGACTCCAAAGCTGAAAACCTCTCCGAGAAGCATCAGATAGTGTCCTACTAGAACTTGGGATTGAGTAACTTGTTGTAGATAATTAATTATTTTTTATCAGTATAGTACTACATGAACCTTGATTATATTGTAATGAAATAGTAAGTTTCAACTCCAATACAATCTTCCTATACTATTCACATATAATCTAATTATATGAATGCCTTCTAAAGGTAATAGGTAGTTCATGCATTATAACATATGTTAAAAATAGAGGCTTCCATGAATGACTTTTAAAAGTAATAGGTAGTTAATGCATGTTAACATATGTTAAAAGTAGAGGATACCACAACTTTATTTAAAATGTGTTTTTTTCATTCTTTCACCTCCACATGGAGGTAAAAGTGGCAATACCAAAAGAAAAATAGATTTTCACCGCATTACTTTTTTTATTCGGGTATTCCGTATGTTCGTGGTAAAATAAATATCATATTTTGAATATACCATAATTAATAGAAAATTATTTCTATTAAAACCTCTATTGTATAATAATAATATGTTAACATATCTTGATTCACTATCTCTGCTTAAAATATCAGTAAGTTATAAATCTAATTATAAAGTGACATAGATATACCATAACTAAGGAATTTTATACAAATTAAAAACATTTTGGAAGGGTAATAAATTATATCTCTACCAAATGTGAATTTAGATTAAATATTCAACAATATATTTGGTATTACTAAAAGTCTCAAACAAACTATCCGAAAATTGAATTGTCAGTCTCAACAAGTCGTAAATAACTTGGGGCAGTTATAGAAAAGCTCTAGACATAGAAAAATATATGAAAATAAGAAAAATAACTGTGACGGTCATTACAACATCCATACTAAAAGGGCCTTCATTCGCGAAAGTAAAGGATAGGGAAATACCTGAAGGCTCAAACAGGTAGGGATACTGGGCCCATATCTCATGCTCAGTCTCCAAGGTACCCTCCTCCACTAGATGGTGATGCCACCAAACCTCAACTACTGAAATATCACTACAGCTCAATCGTCTGACATATCTGGCCAAAATGAACACATGCTTCTCTACAAATGTCAACCTCTTATCCAACTAAACTGAGTCCCATCAAAGTACGCACAACTCATTTGGAATATACTGCCATAACATAATTAAATGAAATACTACATGGATAGCTGAAAAGAAAGGAGTTAATACCAATACATATGTTATCTCACCAACTATCTGCAGGATCTCAAAGGGTCCAATATATCTAGGGCTAAGCTATCCCTCCTCCTGAACCTTATCATACCCATCATAGACAAAACTCGTAGAAAGACTCTATTACCAACTCTGAACCTCAATAGATGATGTTTTTGGTCAGCATAACTTCTCTGTCTACTCTAAGTTGCTCATAGCCTGTCCTGAATCACCCGAACTCAATCCAATTACTCATAAAGCAAATCTTTACCATGAGGCCTAGCCTCAAAAGCCTCAAACCGACCAATAGAAGATCGATATCCCCTACCATATAACGACTTAAATAAGGCCATTTGAATACTTGTATGAAAGCTGCCAAAGGTAGAAACTGGTCCACTGACCCCTAAAATCCAACACACAAGTGAGGAGCATGTCCTCTACAACCTGAATAGTCTACACTGACTACCCATCAGTCAAGGGGTGAAAGGTAGTTCTAAGGTAAACTTGGGTACCCAACTCTTCCTAAAATATCTTCTAGAAGCTAGAAGTGAGTTGAAAGTCTTGATCTAAAATAATGGACACAGGTACCCTATGTAAGCGAACTACCTCCTGAATATAAACACGAGCCATCCTCTCAGCATTATAGGAGACTCAAACTGGGATAAAATATGCAGACTTGGTAAATTAATCCATGATGACCCAAATGCTATCAAAACTACGGGTAGTGCGAGGCAATCTACCTACAAAATACATGGTAACTCGCTCTCACTTCCACTCGGGAATAAGTAGGTATTGAAGTAATATACTAGGCCTATGGTGCTTGGCCATTACCTAGTGACAACAAAGGCATTAATCCATTAACCCTACAATATCACAATGTATACTGCTCCACAAATAATGTTGCCTCAAGGACCTATGTATCTTAGTTGTCCCAGGTTGAATAGAGTATCTAGAGATATAAGCCTCACAAAGAATCAATGGAATTAAATATCCAACCTTGGAATAGAAATATGACCATCAAACCTTAAGACACCCTTAGAATCTAAGGTATCCCTCTTAGACTCATCTCTCAACACTTTTTCTTGAATGCTACGAAGTCTGTTATCCTCAAACTAATGAACGGACAAAGAATTTCATGTGTTCCAACATTGGCAAAGTCAAGCCATCCCATCTTGGTTATACAACTTCAGAGACCTCTGGTTCCTTAGAATGGTTCATATATATTGGTTAATAGTCTTCTCTAGAGGTTCAATTGAGGATTTAGGAGTGTCCTCCATATATTCTTATAAATCGATGGACTCCTCGCTGTCTTTCACATATCCATCAGCTGGAAAGTTTTTGGTGGTGTCAAAATATTCCTCTACATCGAGAAATCTTCTTCACTTAAAGCAGGACTAATGGGATCAGCATCCTAGATTTGTTCATTGTACTTTAGAGATTCTTCAACTAGATCAAGGACTGTTGTGGCTTATGGATCAAGAATGGCATCATCATCAATTCAAGCCATACCAATTTGGGATAAGCTGGTCTGGATCACGATGGACGGTAACCATTTGTTATTAAGAAGGCCATCATTAAGCAAGACATTCTATTCTTTATCTTCGTATGACACTTCTAGCTTGTGAATTATCAAATTATTATCTGGGAAGGTGATGTTGTGGTTCGAAATCATCATGGTCCCTTTATCTGCGTCGTATTCCATTTTCCTCTTGGACTACTTCTAAGTTTCATTGGCTTTTTTTGCCAGCGATGGTATCTTTTCTTTCCCATACATGCTTAGCAGTGTCAAACTCCTTTTCATCTTAAGAACCTAGTAATATTGGCATATAGAAGATTGATGTAGGGGGAAATATAGATCATTTTTGGTGGATAGTAGGTAATTGGAGACATGGGGAACAAGGTTGGCTTTGGTATTGAGCTATAGGTTCTCTGGGGATGAAACCCACTTTGTTTTAGCTACTGGATTTGTTCTTTCAGAGAAGCCATTTCCTTCTGCTGTTGGTCAAAGAAATGAGACAGTGAAGTTCCTGATGGACATATATCATACTGCATAGATTAATGCCTGAGTTCCAACTGTCGAATAAGTCCGTCATGCTGAGTGGATGTTTGTTCCTCTCTCTTGTTTATTCTTTCAACTTTTTTTGCCAACTTATTCTGAGAGTGAGAAATATTTGCCAGTTGAGTATTGCTTTGGTGTCGCTAAAGGGCATCTTCTTTCCAAATGGCCGGATAATAGTTTTGGCTAGTATTTTTGGAGCATCGCTCATGTTATCCTTTTCGAAGGGTTTGTTTGGTGAGAAATCATCCAAGTAACTAGTGCTAGAGTGAGGCATCATGAACAGTTTAGTTGCAAGCTGTTTTTCCTTAGTTCTGGTAGTTTTAGCTGGTGGTAAGAGGGTGAGGTTGCTCCTTGGCATAGGTGGCATCTGTAGTTCGACTTTTATGGACAGTGTACAAAGAAAGGACGTTTACGCCACACAGTATATCGGCCATCATGATTGAAATAGTGTATCCACTCATGATCTTCCATACAACTGTCTAAGAACAAGTATATGAACTTTGGGTCATCTACTAGTGGAAGGTCATCGGAAGGTTGGTGCATATGGATTGAGAAGGTGGTTTTGGGAGGCTTTTTGTAGGTGTAAGTGGTTGAAACTAATTATGATGGTATTTTCACTCCTTCTGGCACAGGTTGGATCCATGGACTGGAGAGGTTGAGGATGGTCTCTTAACTTCTCATAGTTTGTGACCCATGAGTTCAGGAGTACTTTGACAAGTTCATCTCTAGGGATCTTCCTTGGGATCTTGATACACTGAGTGGTTCCATTAGTGGCATCTATGTTCAAGAGCACAACATCATCATCACCACCTAAAAGGGATAGATCCATAACATGATTCTAAACTCGCCAAGCCACCCGGTAGTGGAGATTTTCCTGGATGGTATCTATGACCTGTGGAGCTCTGAGAATCTAGATGATCTTCAACGCCTCCATCAGATAAGGATTAGAGAGGGATATGTTAAAGCTGGGGAATATAGTGACAAAAACTGTCCCAACGTTCAGTGTGATTTCTAAAGTCTCCAAGTTGACATGTTGGTATTCGTTGTACCTGGTATCAAGAAGTGAAAGATGCACCACTACTTGATGGCCTTTTCTTTAGTGATACGACAATGCAACCCTAACAGTACCAAAATTGATATGGGTGAAGCCATGGTTTCTCCACTGTCGTGGAAAATCTTCCGGTATCTGTAGAGTGATGAACTATTCCTCCTGAGTTGAAAGAATAGGATGTTGGTCTAGTTTTGAGGTAGCAACATACTGTTTAACTCATTTTGGTCTTTGATGCACCAAAGAATGGATTTGCAGTCATGGGTTACATGCCTTCTTTGCAAAGGCAAAGTAAGGGTTTAGGAGAGGTAGATATGTTGAAGATATTTTTTGTTCTGGTGGTAACACATCTACTTCATATAAGTAGTCATATTTAAATAACAGTGTTTTGATAGGTGACATATTTATTCGAGCTAGAGATTTACAAGAACTAGACATACTTGAAGAAGAAAACTCAGAGGAAGACATACTTTTGTATTTTTCTGGACTATAAAGACTCGATGTATTTGTTCTAAGTATCTATAGAAAAGACTCAATTAAATAGAAAATCTTTTTGTGCTTTTTGTGGACTGACTCTATATATTTTTTCTAAAATCTAATAAAGTAACTGAGACTTGATTATGTACAAAACGCAGAATATGAAAACTGGAAAACACTGACTCTCATTATTGAAAGGAAACTATGACTCAAATATGTACAAGACTTTTGTAGTAGTATCAAAAAGTAAGTGCTATGAATGGATCTAAGAGTAATCGCTAAGACTGAAAAAAGTAGAAACAAAATAAAAATATAAAGTTGGCTCATCTGTTTGAAATCAGTAGAGGTGGATACAAAATCCTACTTCCTCCCGACCTTCGAGAGTGAGGATAGCTCTAATACCAAATAGACGGGAAGGCAGAGGGGCATAGAGGACTACCAGAGAGAGCAACCAGGAGGTTAGGTAACATACCCCAATCTTTCCAACATGAAAGGCGATTTCACGACTATGTAGGCTGCACGCCACATGAAATCAAATCTTCTATCAACACCACAAATACAAATCCTAACCATTCCAACTTGATGGCGATTCACAATCATGTACATGGCATATCATAAAAAATCAAAGCTTTTAATCGATACACCATAACTTTCTTACGACTGGCTACACATTCGCATAGACGGTCTGAATTTTAGCTACAAAGACTTCACAACCCTCAACGGGATGGAATGACTTTGAAACTACAAGCTACACATAAAGGATAGTTTTCCTTGGCAACAAAGCATTTGCAACCCAAAGATGGTTGGCTTGGCTTTGCCAGTCTTAGAACACATGAAATCCTTTGTCTCCTTAGCATAAGACTGTTTCGTATATGACTAAAAGTGGTCTCACGGCGGCTCTCCCTGGCCTATTACCCTCAAACGCCTGCAGAATAAAAGGTGTACTAAGGGTCAGAAATATCCAAACTAAACATCAAGTTAGCTAAGGACTGAATGTCAAAAGCCAACGGCCGCTGAGAAATTGAAATAAATGATAAGCTATCCATACTCACCGCTTTCTGGCTCAAGGCCTCCGCTACCATATTTGCCTTGCTCAGATAGTAGAGAATAGTGATATCATACTCCTTTAGCAACTTAATCCATCTACACTGCCTTAAATTAAGCTCTTTTTGGGTCTTAATATACTGAAGACTATGGTGGTCAATAAAAATCTCACACTGAACCACATAAAAATAATGCCTCTAAATCCTAAGCGCAAACACTACCACTGCTAGCTCCAAGTCATGAGTGGGGTAGTTGTGCTTATGCAGTTTCAGTTTTCTTGACTCATATGCAATAACATGGCCTCACTACATCAGAATACAACTTGAGCTAACACTAGATGCATCACAGTAGACAGTAAAACCCTCACCCTCATATGAAAGAGTCAAAATAGGAGGAAAAGTAAGCAAGTACTTGAGCTTCAGAAAGCTTTCCTCATAACTCACAGACTACTAAAATGAAACCTCCTTCCTATTAAATCTAGTCATAGGGGCAACAATAGAAGAAAAACCCTTAATGAATCACCCATAGTAACCTACCAACCCAACAAACTATGAACCTTATTCGGTAACATAGGCCTAGCCCAACTATGAATAGCCTCACTCTTTGATGGGTCTGCTATAATACCATTCTTGGACACTACGTGCCCTAAGAAAGCTATTAAATCAAGCTAGAACTCATACTTTGAGAACTTGGAATAAAGTTAATGATGTCTCAAAGCGTGGATCATAGTCCTTAAATATTGCTCGTGCTCCTTCTTAGTCCTTGAATATACTAGAATGTCATCAATAAATTCTATCACAATAGAGTCCAAATATAGCCTAAACACACAATTCATCAGATCTATAAAAGTTGTTAGGGCATTAGTCAACCTAGAAGACATCACTAAGAAATCACAATGACCATAAGTCTTGAAGGATGTCTTAGGAATGTTCGCAGCCCTAAATCTTAAATGAAGATAACCAGACCTCAAATCTATCTTAGAAAACACTACTACACTCTGAAGCTGGTCAACCAAATCATTAATATGAGGCATAGGATACTTATTCTTGATAATCACATTATTTAACTTCTTGTAGTCGATACAAATACTCATAGAGCCATTTTTTTCTTCACAAATAAAACTGGAGTGCCCCATGAAGATACACTCGGTCTGATCAAACCCTTACCTAAAAGATCCTAAAGTTGACTATTCAACTTTTTAGCTCAATAGGAGCCATAAAATATGGAGTCATAAAAATTGGTTGGGTGTCTGGCTCAAGGTTTATAATAAACTTTATATTATGCTCAGGATAAAGGCTAAGTAAGTTAGTCGAAAACATATCAAGAAACTCATGAACAATAGGGATAAAGTTAAGTGATGGACTCTTAGCACGAACATCCCGAACATATGTAAGAAATGACTCACAACCCCTTGATATCAGTCTCCTAGCACAAATATAAGAAATAATCCTTATCGGCACACGGCTAATAAAAACCTGCTGCACAACTGAGGATACGCCAGCCAAGGCTAGGTAACGGTCTTAGCAAAATAATACAAGACCGAATGGTAAGGAGATAACCAATCTATGCCTAGAATCATATCGAAATCAATCATATCTAGGGCAATGAGATCAATCTAAGTATCACACTTTCGAACAGTTACTAAACAAGATCTATATACACAATCCACTACTAAAGAATCACCCATGGGGGTAGCTACACGTAATGACACCGATAAGGACTGCAAACATAAACCCAATTACGATAAAAAATAAGTGGAAACATATGAAAATATGGAACTGGGATCAAACAAAGCAGAAGTTGGTTGATGGCATACAAAAATCATACATGTGATCATAACATCCAAAACCTCAGCCTCTGTTCTACCTAGTATAGCATACAAATAACCCTGTCTACTACTAGACTAGGTGGCCTGTCTGACCACCTATCCTACCTCCCTGAAGACCACCTCTAAAACCCTAGGGATCATCCCATAACCCTATGAACCACCCCTATCTGGAGGTGGTACTAATCTGATTAAATGTGCAGTTTGAGCTAAAGTCTCAATCATCCCACATTGGGGACACTCACGGACGAAGTGGCCAATAAATCCATAGTTATAACTTTCCCCAGGCACCCTGCAAGTTCGACGGATTCAAAACAACCACCCCGACTCAATAATCCTAGCTGAACACCTCTTTATGGCCGATTGTTTCTCTAAATACTAGAACTACTATAATCAAACTAAACCCTATATAATATTCAAAAAAAATTCCTAAACAGGACTACTAGGCTGACCCTGATATTAATAAAATTAATATTGAGGGTACCTACCATGAAACCCTTAGCCTGTGAACTGTGAACCATTGTGGCTACCACTGTAACGACCCTAGTAATGAGATCTCTTATTGCTGACCCCATGGGACTCATGATCCATCTCCTTTATAGAGTAAATATGCTCAACAATATCAAAAAAAGATATCCTACAGTCACAAAACTCGGTGTAGCCCTATGAAGTAGTAATCTCAATCCCCTGACAACACATCAAATCTGCTCATACTCTATAGGCAGGATTAAACGGGCGTGCCATGATAATTCATGAAATCATACGTTATACTCAGCCATAGATATAGATTCTTATCATAAAATAAAATAGAAAACTCATCTCAAATACCCTCGTGCATGCTGCGAGGCATATATATCCCCAAGAAAGCCTAAAAAAACTAAGTCCAAGTCACTGGTGAAGATCTAGCCAGCCTTGAATCAAGATAACCTCTCTCCATCTCCTTACTATTGTGCCTAGCTAATAAGTAAAAAATTCCACTCCATGCGACTCAACCAACCCTAAATTTCGTAACCTCTTCTTACAACTAGATAAGAACTCATAAGCATCCTCTCCTGGGGTCTTGGAAAACCTAGGTGGAGCCAATCTAAAAAATTAGCACATTATCTTTTTCTCTTCAAAGAAAAAAATGGTTAGGCTACTACTGGTTGTGGGACTGCTGGTGCTGGTGAACCTTATTCCCAAGCGCCGTTTCTGTATGTTGTGCCCCTAAATCAATACTAACTTATGATAATGGCTGAGCTTCCTTACTTAGTGGACCACTCACTAGCCCCAATAACTATACAAATCTATTTTAAAGGAATGAAAAAGATATAAGTTTGAGTGAAGCCTAGGCACTCCCTGTCCACATATTGTTGTGTTAGTGGAATGCCTAGATCTCTCTCATCCTCAAGAGCTATGATAGTATTTGGTGATGGATCTCTGGCATGATCTCAAACTGGGGTTGCTACTTTATCCTTCCCCTAATCTCTGCGTTGGCCTCAACCCTTAACTTAAACTCTAGAAGTGGTCTTGGGATCCTGATCCTCGGCTCCTGTACCTTATATTCTAGCCATTTGCCTAAAAAGTGAATCAATAAAGATTAAAAAAACCAATGTATATCCAATGCATGGAAATGGATCAACAAAATGAGATTTTTTCCCTATAAATGCACTGTAGCCTCCTGAAGAGAGGTTATAGATATTTCTGTACCAATCTATTGGACTCTACTAAACATAGGCTACAGTACCAATAATAACAATGAAACCTAGGCTCTAAAACTGAGCTGTCATGACCTAATTTCTCAAGTCATGAAAGCGCCTAACTTATCCCACCTATAGGAAAGCCAAGTCATAGCCTGAAATAATAGGTAACAAGCTAAAGGGCAAAAACCATAAAATACCATATATAATGATAACAGTAGTAATAATAAGCAAAAAAATAAGAATAAAACATATAAAGTATATCAAAACAAGAGAAGAAAAAGTACAAAAATATACAAACAAAAATCCCTTCCAAGACCTGGTAAGGTCGGTACTAGAGACACTACTAAAATATACCCAAAGTACTAGACAGAATCCAAAATATACACAATATATACAAGTAGTATCGAATATAAAAGACTAAACTGGAATAGATAGAGAAGGATCAGCCTCGAACGATGACAAGCTCACCCAACTCTGGATCAAACTAGAAAATAGGAATCATGTTAATGCCGACTTCTAGTACTTTGATCTGCATCAGGGGAAAGATTCAAAAGTGTAGTATGAGTACCAAAGCAACGGGTAGTTAGCAAGCATCATCGGTAGGCTTAGCTTAATACAGGAAAAGTAAAACTAATGTGAAGATATAGTCTAAACCAACTGTAAATAGGGATAGAAAGGTAAACAACTATCAAGTAACACAAATGCAATATAGGAATAAGTAAAAGAGATACAAAAATATAAATAACACAGTAATAAAAGGCAAACCAAACATAACCTAATTGTGCCCCCATAAGCTTGCTAAGCATAGTGAAAAAAACATTAACCCAATCATGCCTCCATAAGTTGATGGGTCACAAAAGAAGTATTTATAGAAAATAAAGATAAATAACCCATAATTGAATATCCTAATATGCACCGGGCTTGAATTGGCACCAATGGGTAGTAAAAGAGGCCAGACGTCGATCTCAAACTGATTGTGGTGGATAATAAGAAAAAGTTATATGCTCAATTCGAATAATAAATAGTGGGTAATAATGAGAGGCCACATATATGATATATAATAGAACTCATAATTAGATTTCAGACTCAAATCAGAACTCAGAGAAAGCATAATTTTTAGAATAACAATAATTAGTACGAAAACTCCAACTCATATAACCAGATGTAGGATTCAAATTAAAACTTATAGTAATCATACCCAACTGTAAAACCCAAACCATACGATAATTGATGCTAAAATGTGCCAAATTTCACAATAAATGATAGAAATAAAATATACGCTGACCCTAAATTGTAGTTAAATATATTTAGATAACCATCTATGTAACTTAATTAAAAAGAGATAAATCAAAAGTTTAAAAACTTAAATACCACATCCTAAGTTTATAAATACTACATTATACTAAAATATAATGTAATTAGAATTTACAAGAATAGGGTCCTAACCGAATAAATAAGGCATGATATCTATATCAATTGATACGCAAACTATAACTACCTATCCAAAACTAGCACAACAACACACAATTACCATAAATAAGCTCAATCTAAGGATAGGGTAAGCCTAGACTACCTGGATGCTAAAGCAAGAAACCTCTTCGAGAAGCATACGATAGTTCCCCACTAGAACCCGGGCTTGAATAACTTGTTGTAGATAATTAATTATTTTTAATCCACATAGTACTACATGAACCTTACTTATATCGTAATGAAATAATAAGTATCAACTCCTATACAATTCACATATAATATAATAATATGAATGCCTTTTAAAGGTAATAGGTAGTTAATGCATGCTAACATATGTTAAAAATAGAGGCTTCCATGAATGAATTTTAATTGTAATAGGTAGTCAATGCATTTTAACATATGTTAAAAGTAGAGGTTTTCACAACTTTATTTAAGGTGTATTGTTTCATTCTTTCACCTCCACATGGAGGTAAAGGTGGCAATACCAAAATAAAAATTGATTTTCATCCCATTACTTTTTTTATTCCGGTATTGTGTAAGCTTGTAGTAAAATAAATATTATACTTTGTATATACCATAATTAATAGAAAATTATTTCTATTAAAATCTCTATTGTATAATAATAAAATTTTAACATATCTAGATTCATTTTCTTTACTTAAAATATTAATAAGTTATAAATCTATTTATAAAGTACCATAGATATACCATAACTAAAGAATTTTATACAAATTAAAAATATTTTAGAAGGGTAATAAATTATATTTCTACCAAATGTTAATTTAGATTAACTATTCAACAATATATTTGGTATTGCTAAAATTCTCAAATAGACCACCTAGAAACTGAACTGTCAGTCTTAGTAAGTCATTATAACTCGGGGAGATTATAGAAAAGCTCCAGACACCAAAAATGTATGAAAAGAAGTAAAATGACTATGAGGGTCATTATAGTTGCACGAAAAACTAGCTAAAATATTGCTATGTAAAAATGACTCTAAAAGGACCATGTGGATTCGATCGAGAGCCTACAAAAATAATCTAATAATTCTAATAGTGTAATTTTGTTATTTTAGACTCAATTATTTATTGGATTTATCAAAATAGGTCATTATAAACAAGTAACCCCCCAAAACTCATTTAGGCTATTTAAGCTTCTTATTTAAGAGGTCAAACCTCAACACTCAGAATTCGAACTAACCATGCTACTAATCAAAATTGACACTTTGGATTTAATAGAAGTAACAGAATCACCATCTCATGTTTGGATCATAAAATGTTTACCAAGGTCAAACTAATCACTTTCAATGCTACACAAAATCTCAAGCTCTGTTTAAGTTACTATCGAATGCTTTAGGGATCATTCCAACCAAGCCTACAACTTATAAATGCTATAACAACTATAGGAAAAGAAAAATGGTCAAAACATAGCAAAAGCTAAAAAAAATCATACTTGTTATTAAAGCTTTTAGACTACTACTTGTAGCTAAAAGTCCCCTTAAAAAATAATAGATTAATGATTTAGCAAATTGTAACTCCTTTGCAATAAATATACGAAGAAAAGCATGTCCCTAATGACAAATTAGAGCATTTCTTATGTTGATTTTATTCAATTATAGGATGAAGGCCTTAAAGTCATCAAAATGAAACAAAGGGACAAAAGAGTCAAAAGGATGGAAGATTAGAGCAAGAAATTGCACAAGAACATGAAATGTCACTTCGATGCATCACAAGGTAAATATGGATTGACAAACTTGAGTCTCCCTTACCAATTTTAAATAAAAAGGTCCAAGAGAAACTAGACAAAACAGCAACACAATAAAGCATTTTAGCCCATTGTCGGATCAATCGACGCACCAGGCCATACCTTGCCAAAAAGAATAGAGGCCACCCCAAAGAAGACTAACATTATTTTAAATCAATGAGCCCCATACAAATTGGCACATCACTGATCCACTGAGAGATGGACCTTTCTTAGCTGATACATCAAGCAATGAAAATCCCACAATTAAGTGGTTCATTTTCCCTAATGCTATATAAGCTTTTTGGTCTTTAAAAACCCTAATGATTATCAATTTTGGAGATTCTAAGCTTGTAGTTTCATACTCTATTATGAGAATTTAGATTATTAAGCTATAAATTTGGATTATTTTCTAAAAGTAATCTGCGTCTATGGCTTATATAAAGGAATAATTTGGTATATCTCTTTCTTGTTTTGTTATGAATAGAAAAATTTCTATACTTAGGGTCATGCATATGTAAGTGTTGATTAATGTGTAGGTATTTGTCTTTGCTCTAGTCTTTGATTGATTATTCTAATTTTAGACAAATCTTTATGTATTAATCTATAGATTGGGGTTGTAAACTTAATCTATCTGTGGATCTCTTACTTAGCTTGAAAGAGAAAAGAAGAGTGATGAGATTTGGATTATAAAATGTGAGTTTTAACTCATGTTATAGTGATACTAGAAATATATCAACTATATTGAGGTAATAGGTTATTTGGCATTGCTTATGTATGAGTGTTCAAAAGAAACATATGCGAGATTTGATAATAGATCAAAATATTAGTGTTGATACTTAAAACTATCCTAATCATAATTACTTTCAAATCTAGGGATGTCACTACTCACCCATGCATTAAATCAGATCCATGGAAGCATGACCCCAAGTTCTCTCAATTCTATTAATTTCAAGTCTTAAAATATAAGTTGGTAACCTTGTTTACAAATCACTTAATCAACATGAACTTGTTATTAAAAAAACCCCAATTTACTTTCTTCATATTAATATTATTACATATTTGTAACTCATAGTTGTTTATAACAATTTTTAGTAAATTCATTCTCATTTCCTGAGGAATCAACCTCAAATCTTGTTGGGTAGAAGTACTTGACAATATTTTTTGCACCTATTCAAGAGTGCAATCTGAGAGTTATCAAAATGGAATTATTGTCGGGGAATGAAATGTAGTGTTCATTCCTTTTAGTGTTATAAGTTACTTTGACTTAGTTGTAGTATTTATTTTATTTACTTTGATAATGATCATGATTGTAAGGACCGTGAATGGAAAGAGCATGATCATGAAAGAGACTGGAGAGATAAGGAGAGATATCGAGATCGTGATAAGATCGATAAGGATCATAATCATGAAATGTATAGACTTCCACATGAACGAGTGAAAGGTAAAGACTCGACCTCCATTGATTCAAAAAAAGTATAAAAGTAAAGATGAGCTTGTGCGCAACCTTATGGGGGTTAAAAGAAGTGAAAAGATGCTAACAAAGATGAAAAGTAAATTTCCACAACTCAATGAAGACATCACTTCACACTCGATATCTCAAATACCTTATGACCCAATTGGGTCAAATTCTTCCCATTTAAATACAGGACAAAAAGGGGGCCTTTCTACTGACATGGTTACGAGTTCAAAAAACAATACTCATATCACTAAAATTATCACTAAGATTGGGAAAACCCTAGGAAATGATATTATGAATCTTTATGAAGACCCTAATAAGAATGGAATTGATAAACAAGCGAGTGGAAAGAGGAAGCGGCTCAATATGTCAAATAATAAAGTTACTATTCCAAAGAAGTCTAGAATGAATAAATTGAGGATTAAAAAAGATAAAATTAGAGATGAAGAACAACCATAAGTGGTTGAAAATGATGTTCCAAAGTCAAATGAAGACCCGATTGTCTCAAATTCATAAGTTAAAATTCCTTCTCTATTTCCTTAAAGTCTCAATAAGAAAAAAGATGACTTAAAATTCCACAATTTCCTTGATAAGCTAAGAAACCAATGGTAAATATTTTATTGCTTGAAGCTTTATAAGAGATGCACATGTATTCTAAATTTATGAAAGATTTGGTAACAAAGAAAAGATTCATAGATTTCAATATAATGGAAATAACACACAATTGTTGTGTGTTAATGACTAGCCAAATGGTGGTAAAAGAAAGACCTAAGAGCACTCACTATTTCATGAACTATAGGGGTATACTAATTTTGAAAAGCCTTGTGTAATATTGGGGCAAGTATTAACTTGATGCCATTGTTTAAGTATCATAAGCTAGGTTTGAGTGCTCCTAAACCAAAATAAAACTTTTGATGGTCGATATCTTTTCACGAAGCACGTAGATTTGTTATATGATATTTGTAAAAGTGGATAGATTTATTTTTCCAGTCAATTTTGTGATTTTGGATTGCAAAATTGACCAGGATGTTCCTATTATTCTTAGTAGACAGTTCTTATCCATCGATCGAGCATTGGTTGATGTCGAGTATAGAGATATGAAGTCTTAGGTAAATAATAAATAGGTTTACTTCAATGTGTGAAGGTCGTTGAAACAACCCATGGATCTACAAGTGATATCAATTATTAACGTGATCGGTGATGAAGTGACCAATGCTACAAAAGTGATTTTTTAAGCGATTCATTAGCAAGGGTATTGTGGAACCTTGGAAGGGATAAAGTTGAGAAATATGATGAGGTGATTTCATCATTGACTAGTCTTGAGTTTTATACTAAGAACCCGTGTATGTTGGACCTCGACCTGAAAAATTGAGAGACATCTTCTGTCAAACCTTTGATAGTTTAACCCCTCAACTCGAGTTAAAGTCACTTCCTTCTCATATTTGGTACATATTTTTGAGAGATGGTAATACTTTTCCTATCATTGTTGCGGAACATCTTTTACGTTGGGAAGTGGAGGCCATGAGTGCTATCATCAGAAAACATATTTGAGTCATATGATGGACCATAGTAGATATCATTAGGATAGTTCCCGAGATTTGAACACATAAAATTAAATTAGAGATTGATTATGTGCCTAGTGTGGAACATCAATGAAGGCTAAACCAACCAATGCAAGAGGACGTCGAGAAGGAAATTATTAAATAACTTGATGCAAATGTTATATACCCAATCTCGAATAGTATGTGGGTGATGATGTTAGGAAAAAAATATATTTTTAAGTCATTATTTGCCTCATATTTAGTAATTTTATGTGTCTTTTTATATGATACAAATGGACATCATAGCTTTCAGTGATATCATGCGAGGCCAACACATAAAGAATCCGGTTGTGGTCACATTGAGGGCGTAGTAAAACACATGGGGGACCTATTTTGAGCCCATAATAGAGCAATCCCATGTGTTTAAGGTTGCTTGGATGCTTACCTTTGATTCCTACTCGAGAACCTAAGTCTTGAAGTATAAACTACCCAGGGCTTTTGAGAGCATTGAAGAGGCACCCCATTTATCAAGTCCAAACACTACATGGATGCTCATTCTTTAATGGTAATTTAGAGATTGCATATAGTGTTTTAACATATCATGGCCGCCCCTCTTATTAAGGGAATTAGGGTCATTTTATGTTTTTTGGTAATATCTTATAAATAGACTCTTTTTAGGTTATTTCCTTAGTTTTTATTGAATATGGAAATGTAAGAGAAACATTGTATCACAAATCATCTCTATTGAGAGTAGACAAAAACCAAAACTTGGTAAGATAAGTGTGGTACTCACTTGTGTTGAAATCTTACCTTAGAAACATAGGTTCTTGAGATGAGTGAATTCCCTCTTGGTTCACGTAAGAGTTTGGGGTTAGTTATTATGGTATTTAGGGGTCTTAACGTTTGAGACACATATTAGTTCTTGGGTTTTGTAATCTCTTTATGTCAAACTAACTATCCTTTATCTTATTGTATTTTGTGTTTTTTGTATCTTATTTCTTATTCTCGATTTGTGTTGTTGCGGCCGTAGCTTGTTTCCATCTTGCTCTCAGTTTTGTCTTGTGTTGTTGTATATTTTAGAGTCTCGTATCTCTTGTCCTGTATCATTTGGTATCATATCAAGGATTGATTTCATTCCTACAGAATCAATCTTGGGCATATTAACTTGAAAATTAAAAAAAGTATTGAAAAACCAAAAATCAAAAAAAGGATATTCTGTCCCATTTTTGTGCTTTGGACAAAAATTTGAGACTTAGATTTAGGAGTTTTTTTATGTTCTTTGGTTGTTTATAGTGTTATCCCCTTCTTCACTAACATTAAAAGAGTCTAGATCCAAATTTTGAGCCATTTTTGAGTCGTTCTTGAAATTTAAAGGTTGTTGTTGTGGGTTCAAAATATGACCGTGTGTTGTTGATGTTGTTGTTGTGGGTTCAAAACGTAACCATGTGTTGTTGTTGTTAATTTTAGTTGGACATGTTGTTGTGAGCTTGAACCCAACGTGAACCTAGAACTTCAAAATTCAAAAGTGGTGTTCTTGGTGTTCTTCACCATCTTCATATCTTGTTGAAGAGAAAGTGGTTTCTTTGATCTAAAACAAGTGGAAAAAGAGTATGGTTTTGTGTTATTCTTGAAAGACTATCCCAATAAAATACATCAAAGAAGAAAGAGAACAAAAAGACTTTCAAAAAAGTCTTGTTACCAAAAGGGAGTAAGGGCATCTTCCCAAGACTTACCAAAGAGAAAAGGGGGACAAAAGCTTTCAAAAAGTGTTTTTCCAAAAAGGTGAAAAGAAAGTCAAACCTTTTGAATATTGAAAAAGGCTCCAAGCCTTGTGTTTTCCCTCCCAAATCTGATTTTCCACTCTTCCAATTGAAGATTGATCAACTACAAATTGAACATAAGAAAATTTTTCAAAATTTCAACAAATACAACGTCTAATCCAATGCTGCACGTGGCTGCCACATTACCACCCTTTTAAAAAGGACCTAAGGCTCAAATTTCAGATTTCTAAGTTTCTTTTATTTTTTTTATTTATATTCATTTCTTGTTCCTAATACTAATTGACAACTAGTAATCACCTACTAGGTTGTGAATTGGTTGTTTGAATCTGTTTCTTCATGTTTGTATTTCTTTGTGTGCATTTATCTTTTCTGATTCATTGTAGTTTCTTGTCCCAAGTCCGTAAAAGATTTCTTTGAGTCTTCAAATGAAAATCCATTCCGGGCAAGAGTAGAACTTATCCCTCACCTTCTCACAGATTATAAGCCAACTTTCAACACTTGTGAAGCCAAGTATGAGGTAATCGAGAGTGTAAGAGTGTGGTGAGGATACCTTTTGAGCTAACTTATGTGTTGTTTTTTTTTCTATCTTTTCTTAGGTATCATGGCTAATAATTCTACCTTGAACCCTTTGGAAGATTTCAAACAAAACCTTGAAAGGCTACGCCAAATTTTTAGTTTCTCGAATCCAATTCCTCCACTTACTCCCACTGACTTGGCCTATCTTGAATCTATCAAATATGAATATGAAAGATGAGAAAAGGAGTGGGTGTCGTACAATACACTTAATCAAAGACTCTCTTGTGATGAGAGCTTCCCAAAGGAGCAAGTGGACTGCTATGACACACACCAAGGTGATGATCATACCTTATATTAGCTATAAGGTAAAAATTCTATCTCCGACACTCCTACAAACTTAGAATTTTCTGATGTGGCTAATAGTATCCAAGTGGATGTAGTTGGTGGTTTGACTAGAGAAGAATGGCATGAGTCTTCCCTTTGTAATACTCTTGGTATTTGTAGGTTGTAAAAAGATCCAATTCTTAGTATAAGTAAGCAAGCACTAGTTGATCCTATAGATGACAAAATTGATTCTTCTCATAAGAACAATTTGTGTCCATCTAGGTCTAGCACTTGTAACATAAATGAGGTTCCATTTCCAAGTAGTGAGAGTATTCACATACTAGTTGATCCTTGTGAAAACCAAGGCGAGTCTACGTTGGTATGTGAGTTGCCAACAACTAGTGAGGGTGTGCATAATGATCAACTTACTCATGAATATAATCCACTACTTGAGCATGTGTATGATGTGTTTGATGAGTCTCAAGTTAGTGATGATGTTGATAGAGATGATCATGAGGTGGGAGATTATTCTTTGAGCATATTGTGTGATGAAAGCCTTATGTTTGCTTATAGAAATCGTGAACATAAAAATGTTGTGAAGAATGATCAATTGGGTGAAGATAACCTTGATTTGCTTGAATGTTTAGGAAACCTGAATTATGATTGTTCTTTTGAAAATGATTTTGATTGTTCCTCCTTTGTATGACACTCCACTCTTGCTTGATAAATATAGAGATAAATTGCTTGACCCATTTGGTAACTTGAGTTGTGAGCCCTTTGATGTTAATGGAGGTTTGTGTCTACTTGAGGAATGCTCCTTTAAAAGAGAAGATGATATTTTTTCATAAATTCCATGTATTTCTTCTTTGTGTGTTTCCTATGCTAAGCATGCTAATGGTGATAAATTTAAAACTAGTGAGTACAGGCATAAGGACACCATAGTTGAAGTTGACTTGTGTGACACCTTTCTCTACCCTCTTTTTTTGTCATGATTTTACTAATGATAGTATAGAGGGTATGCCTAATTTTTAGGATGGCAACATAAGGGGAAATGGGAATAGCTGAAACATATGTCCTTGGCTACTTTACCCATTTGACCCCGATAACCTCTTGGGATGTGGAGATTGTTTTACAAATAACTTGATACTTGGTCAATATGGCAAGCAAGTTTGAGTGTGAATATTGGTATCCATCCCTATGGTGGAAAGTCCATCATATGGATTTAACCCACTTGATAGACCCAAGTTGTGCATGGGAGAATTTCTACCAAAGTTAAGTGTTCACTAAAGAAGGGGAGTAATAAAAGGAACCAAAAGAGTTCACCCTTAAGTCTTTCTATTCTTAACCAAGGTATCATTACTTGTAGGTCAAGGATAGAGTTACCTCTTTTGAATACTTTATATGAATTCTATTCATATAATACCCTTCTTTATGACATATTTGTGATAGGATGCCCCATTCTCAAAGCAGCTTCTTGATTCAGAACCCTAGGGCAATTGTATCGTTGTTTCTTTGGGATATTTTTCATGTACTTGAATCCATATTTGACATATTTGAACTTAAGTTGTGTGTACCACAACATGTGGATGCCAAGTTAAATTTTTGTGAGTGGAAGAGTCTAAGGAAGTTAAAGGCTTCTTGTCACCTTCCTAAGATTGGACAATTTGAAGTATCTTATGGGACTCTTGGTAGCATGATTCACTTCACTAATGGAGGGTAATAAAACCCTTGGGAGGACTACGTGTCTTGGATTGGGATATTGAAAGGTAGGGTCTCTAGTTCCCCTAATTAAATGGCTTCATTGATGGATTACCTTCCTTCGAGAAGTTCTTTGAAAAGAAAAGGTTCTATGTGCTTGCAATGTCTCTTTCTCTCTTTGTTTGTTCCTTCTTCTGAATACATCTTTGATGAGAATAGTACCCTTAGTACCTTTCTCCACTACCTTTATGCATATGATGATATTCATAATCTTGTTGAATCTATATCGTATGTTGGCATGAATTGCCTAAAAAAAAGACCTTGTATGTGCTTGAATGCTTTTATTTCATCCTTGTGTACATCACATGCTAAGTCTTTTGAGCCAATTGGTATTCTCATAGATAGTAGCACCTTGGATAATACTTTTACATTTGATTCCTTCTTATACTATATTTTTGCTTATGATGACGTCCATGATAGTTTTGGATTAGCCTTATGTGGAGATAGGATATTTGTTGGTTGGTCCATTTATTTGAGTGACATTGCTATATGTTTTTTGTGGACTTTAACTTCAATTGAGGCATCACTCTTAATGTGGTATTTTAGAAAGGTGATGAAGCAATTGTGTCTTATGGCTCCTAAGGTAAAGGTAAACTTACCTTTTGTATCTAGTGATGCCATTATAACTTATGTAGTTTCATTACCTCTTGGTGGTTATCCTATCCATTTTATTTGTTACATTTTCACTAAGCTTTTCATGATAAAAACAAAGGATTTGTGGTTATCTTTTAAGTGTGTACCACCTTGGCATGATGATGTTAATTGTTGTACTAACCCTAAACCTCATGCCATGAGGATATTGTTCTTGTTTGTCCTTTTTTTGGTTTTGCAAGGTGTGAATTTGAGGTTGAATCCTTTTCAAGAAGGGGAGGATAATATGATCCAAATGGCCATCATAGCTTTCGATAACATCATGCGAGGACAACACATGAAGAATCTGGTTGTGGTCACATTGACGGCACGGGAACACACATAGGGGACCCATTTTGAGCCCATAATAGAGCAATTCTATTGTGGAAGGTTTCTTGGGATCTTACCTTTGATACCTACCTGAGAACCCAAGTCTTGAAGTATGAACTACCCACGTCTTTTGAGAGCATTGAAGTGGCGCCCTATTCATCAAGTCCAAAAACTACATGGTTGCCCCTTTTTTAAGGGCATTTTAGAGATTGTACATGGTGTTTAACACACCATGGTCTCCCCCTCTCATTAAGGGTATTAGGGTCATTTTATCTTTCTTTTGTAATAGCGTATAAATAGACTCTTTTTAGGTTATTTCCTTAGTTTTTATTGAATATGGAAATGTAAAAGAAACATTGTATCGTAAATCCTCTTTAGTGAGTGTAGACCGAAACCGAAACTAGGCAAGACAAGTGTGGTACTCACTTGTGTTAAGATCTTGTCTTAGAAACGTAGGTTCTTAAGGTGTATGATTCTCTCTTGGGTCACGTAAGAGTTTGGTGTTAGTTATTACGGGATTTTGGGGTCTTGGCATTTGAGACACGTCTTGGTTCTTGGGTTTTGTAATCTCTGTATGTCAAACTAACTATCCTTTATCTTATTCCATTTTGTGTGTTTTTGTATCTTGTTTCTTATTCTCGGTTTGGGTTGTTGCGGCCGTAGCTTGTTTCCATCTTGCTCTCAATTTTGTCTTGTATTCTTGGCTATTTTAGTGTCTCGTATATTGTCCTATATCATCTTTTATGAGCATTATCTTTATGAATTATGCCTAATATTATATTTGATGTGTAGGATTAAAATGGTGTGAAGATTAAGAGATTTAGAGCCATGATAAATTAAGATAGAAGATTATAGAAGAAAATCAAGCAGGCAGCTTAATGTGCTAAGTTTAGTAAAATATTTAAGAGTGACCTTTGGTGAATCACACTTGAGTAACCAATCCATTGACCAAGCGTGATATTGGTGTGCCACTGTTATACCATGTCGTGTTAAAGACGTGCCACAGAGGTTGCAAATTTTGGAATTAATTCTTTCTAGTCTATTTTGGACCCAGTTATTTCATTTGGGGATTTTTCCTACACTTATAAATATTCCATAAAATCAGTATTTATAGAACATTTGACTTAGAAAGAGCTAAAAACCTTCATGGAGGCCGGAGAAAGTTGGTTTCATTTTTTCTTATTTGTTATTATTTATTTTATGTTATTTCCTTGGATTATTTGTTGTAATTGCTTCATGTCTATGTGGAGTTAAACTTCTCATTCTAGGATAATGATAGTTAACAATTGATAGTTTAGATATTTGTTGATTTGATTTATTTGATTATCATCATAGTTGTTCTTATATTCTTGTGCTTACTATTTTAATGCTTAGCTACCATTAAAATAAATTTATTATCTTATTGTGGGCATGAAGGATAATTAATGAGATAGAAGGAAGAATATAGGGAGTAAGATCCTTAATATAAAATGAAGAATTGATTTATGACTAGGTAAGGAATAACCTAGATCACCTTACTTGGTTATAAAAAGAAAAGATATATATAAATGCGTCTAGATTGGGTTTTCAAATCTCCTCTCAAAGATATAGTTGCAAGGTCAATTTGAATAGACGATTAGAGGCTCGGAAAACCATGTTCATATAATCAAAACTGTATATAAACAAATAGATAATCAAATAAGTTGATTAAATTGATACTCGACATGATTGTTAGCAAATCGATAATCCTAGATTGATTCATTCATTAATTGCATAAAATCTGCTCTTCATCTCGGTTAATTGTTCATTAGTTATTTTCTTTTTATTAGTTTAGTTTAGTAAATTGGTAAATTTATCTTTGGAACTTATCACTTGAGTAAATAATTAAAATTATTCTAATTTAGTAAAATATTTAATCGACAAGTTCATGTAGGTATGATATCTAAATTCTTGATCCTATATTACTTGTACGACCTCATACACTTGTGCGTGCATTTGGACGCAACAAGTTTCTTGCACCATTACCGGGGACTTTGAAATTAATTGTTTATGTTGGCTAGATATTTTCTTTTTATTTATTTTAATTTTCTTATATATTTTTCTTGGTATAAGTTTTTTCATTTGTCTTTTGTGATATTTCACTACTCTTTTTGAGATGAAACCAAAAACGGTGTGGAGTGATAGTTATTCGTCCTTTGTTGATTCTTTATTTGCGAAGGACCTCACTTATAAGAACAGTGTTCAAATCTTTCGATCTTATGAAATGGATTGTGTGAACCTTCTAAATCATATGATTGAAATTTTTTTGTAAATGGTGTGGTGGACAATGGAAAGATTGTTTTAAGTGTTATACCCCTTTCCTGAGCCCTGATTGTAATAATGCTTATGCTTTTGATAGTATGGATTCTTGAAAAAAAATATTAGAGGAACATGAGGGTTTTCTTAAGACAATTGTAAATGGGATGACACACATCATGAAAGTAAGAGTTGAGATTATACAAGAGGTTTGAAAGGTTTGTCTTGGACATTCACAACTTGAAAGTTGAGTTGAGTGCAGATGTTGATATGTTTAACGCACAACAAATTAGTGATGAGTTGTATGAGAATGAGAAGATATTGACAATATTTTTATTGATGTTGTCACTGTTGAGATTAGTATATATGAGGATGTAAATGATAACACAATTCATGAGTTAAGGCATATTGGACCTCGTTCCTATTATTTTTCCACATTGTGTATAGATAGTAGGATATTAGTTGAGTTATCTGAGCGTATGGATGATTATAAGAAAGAGGAGAAATATGTCTATATTCTTGAATTTGTTGTGCCAAAATCAGAAAATAACATTCCTCACTTCACGGCCAAGTTGTTTAACATGCACCAAACATTACTTAGTTCCTTCATCGTTGTACCACTACCCTATGAGTGAAGCAAGAAGATGACGTGATGTTCAACGCGAAATTCATATCCTCAAGGTAGAGAAAAAAGTTGATGGATCATTCTACGACGTTAAATTAGTCACTTATTGGGAAGCAACCCAACATGTGGTAAGTAATTTTTAATTTAATTTTCATTTTTATTTTTGCTCTTGTTTTTGTTGTTTTCATTTTTGCCGATTTAGCGGAAGTCTAGTACCCAAAATTAAAACTAAGTAGCATATTTGAGCTTAATGTGGGGTGCATCTGACCCTTGATTGAAAGTTAAGAAACATGCTTCTAGCTAGGCCCCAAAGGGCCTTAGGTATCTTTAACCCTTGTTTTACTTTATTTACCCTTGATTGAAAGTTAAGAAACATGCTTCTAGCTAGGCCCCAAAGGGCCTTAGGTATCTTTAACCCTTGTTTTACTTTATTTAGTGCTTTGAGAACAATGCATAATTTTAAGTGTGGAGTGGGATATCTTCCAATATTTATTTAGGGTGAAGTATGCTACAAGATGTGTTTATTTTTTTTTAGTTTCTCGCTTAAAATGAAAAAAAAAATTAAAAAGCCTAAAAACACAAAAATATTTTTATTTTATTTTTTAAATTAGATTAATTTTCGTTAGTTAGATTTTTAGTCTTTAGTAGAGCATACTTCTTCCAGCCCTTGATTTTTTTGTTCTTTTTTTAGAGGAGTCCCTTTGAACTGGGTATTTTTTATTTCTTTAGGAGTAAATTTTATTATTTATTTTTTAGAGAAAGAAGACCACATTAAATTTTATTATTTATTTTTTAGAGAAAGAAGACCACATTTTTACTTGTGTGATACTAGAAATTTAGGCCTAATCTTGAATAGTATTTTCTTATGAGTGCGTGAATATAAATAAAATAGCAAATTTTTTGATATCTAGGCTTATGGGTGTGACTCTGTATATAACTTTTCTTATTTGATAGTTTGTTATGATCTTGTTTGTCTTAGAAGTGGAATTATTCCATCTTGATTGATACTTTTGCCATGTATGGTAAGGTTTTGCATATATTACATGTTTTGCATCTTTGTTTAGAACTTGCTCTATATGTTATTGAAGCAAAATAATGGTGTTGTTATGTTTCAAAGATGATATGGGCTTTCTTTGATTTGTCTTGTTAAATTTTAGCCTTTTCAGATATTATACCACTAGTTAGCCTCTTTGACCTAGTAGCCTTTGTTGGTAGCCATATTTTTTCTTTGACACTTATGTTGAGTACCTAATTTTTGCACCCTGCTTCCTTGAGGACTGTAGCATAGACTTTGATCAATATGATAAATTTGGAAAAAAGAAGTGGTTAAGTGTTAAAAAGGTAACCAATGATAGCTGCAAAGTGAT
The DNA here is from genome assembly GCF_002878395.1 of Capsicum annuum. Taxonomy (NCBI): domain Eukaryota; kingdom Viridiplantae; phylum Streptophyta; class Magnoliopsida; order Solanales; family Solanaceae; genus Capsicum; species Capsicum annuum. The sequence goes on along the minus strand of NC_061119.1, from coordinate 124,835,022 downwards.
CAAAAACCCCTTTTTAAAAGAGGGTGACATGAAAAAAACAAAAAAAATCGAGAAAAAAAATATTTAAAACACACTTGATAAGATGGGAATACTAGTGAAAATAATGGTTGAAAATAAAGAGGAGAAAATAATGGGCAACCTATTTGATTCTATTCGAGCACGCTTAATTAGTAGAGGTGTACATAATAGGCAAGCCTGTGATTTTTATGCATACATGTGAATTATTTTGTGAGTGTGAGAGTGGTTCTTTGATTCTATGTCCTTAAATTATATTCAATCTTTGAAATTGTGTGTGTGGATTTTTTTTCTGGTGAGGACACTTGTTTCATGATAGATAGTTGATGTTATTAGCTTTCTGTGACATGAATAGGTGAGTGAGCTTAAATTTGATGAAGTGGAGTCCATATTTGAAGATAGGAGGTTAGAGATTTGTTGTTTTTTTGTATTTCTTGCATAATTATCGGGATGTATACTTGACATTTTGAATTGTGATATGGTCTAATTGTTTGTATCAACCAAAGTGGTAAGCTTTCGTCAATTCATGATTTAATTCTTCATCTTTTTCAAAAATACCTAGAATATTAGTGGGTTGATTGTAGAACAATTTGAGCACAAAATTTATCCATTGTTGAGGGTAAATATTCCTTGAGCATAGAGGGACATATTGTCGGTTTCGAAAGTGCAATTTCCACAAACGAGCCTCATATGATATCTTTACATAATTTTAGACTCGAAACATAATAGTGTAATATAGGTATTATTTTTCTCTTATTAATGAGTAGATTATGATTTTGGTAGGATGGCTTTTTATAGGAGCTTCTCAAAAGGGGAAATCATCAGTTTAGCGAATTCTTCTGGCTTTTCTTCGGCGTTTAGGTAGGCTAGGTTTACCTTTCTCATAGATTGAGCTAATTCATAGTATATTTATGATATTATGCTATATATGGGATGAGAATTAGGTCTTGGATATATAGTTGGTATAATTAGTACTATCTGGACTGTTTAGGCTATTTTGGAATCGTAAAATAGGTGTAATTAACTTAATTAGTAATGCTTAGGTAGAACTGTTATGTTACGGCTAGTTGTAGCTTGTTTAACATCTAGAAGTGAATTTAGATAGCTTAACCTAGTCCAGTGTAGAATTTATCTTAGAGCGGATTTCAAGGATTAGAAGTGGGCCTCTTGGGCCCACCTTAGGCTAAGATTCATGTTAGCTCTTGTAAATTTCTATACACATGTTGTAACATTTGAAATGCTTATTTCTTAGAGTTTGGGGAGATTATATACATGATATTTATGCTAGTTTGGTACTTGGGAGTTGGTGCTAATTTGAGCCAAGCCCGGTGGCTTATTAATATTAAGTTTCGGTTCAAGTACGATATTTGATGATAATATTAATGGCATAAGTTCTGATTCAAGTCCAATAAATAATGATGTTATTGAGTTTTTGTTCAATTTCAGCATTGAGAGTTTTTATATGATATGACTCGGTACTGATGGATTCATGGTTATAGATTGATATTCAGTAAATTTATGGAACTTTAGTTATTACTTTCCTTTGATTGGACCCTCCGGTCTTATGGGGGCTCGTGTTGGGTTATTTACTTTTCCACACTTATTGGCTTATGAGGGCCAATTTATTAGTTATAATTGTGTGACCTTCTTGTTACTATTCCAGGTTTTCCCCCTTACATTGACATAGCTTATTTATCTTGCATATTATTGTACTTATATCATGATTTAGCTCAATCGACCGATGATTCCAATTGAGTACCCATGGCTTTAGTACTCATGCAATATTTTTCTACCTTTTTGGTGCATTCTGAATACTAGTAGTCGTCGTCGACATTGAGATTGTGCTGAGTTGAATTCATAGATAGGGTGAGCTCATAGAGTCAGAGTTGCCCTTGTTCCTCTTATTATATTTGACGGATTGTATTTGACTATGTTTAGTCATGTTATATTTCTGTTAGTAGCTCTTTGTATCGACACTACTAGGTCGTGGGATGGTTATTGATGTTTTATTTATTCTTTAGACTATTATTATTGCCTCATAATTATTGTAAGTCTTTACTTGCAAATTCATAGCATTTACACCTTTTTCCACCAAGTTAGCCTATTGTTTCTACATTTGGGCTATGATTTGGCATACCTACTATTAGGGTAAAGTAGATGAATTCATGACTCGTAAATTGAGTTATGACAAATTAGTATCAGAGTACTAGGTTCACCAGTATTATTGGTACAAAAGAAAGTGTCTAGTAGAGTCCCGCTGATCAGAATAATGACATTCGTTTCTTATCTTTGAGAGGCTATAGGACATTCTTAGGGGTTCTTCACTTGTTTCACTCATTTCTTGTTTAGTTTCTGAGTTGGTTTCTAAAGATTCTTTTGGTTTTAGTTTCCGATAGATGGCTAGGACATGTGCTACCACTACACGGGACGAGGACCTCGATCCCCCACTTAGGGATCCTATCGCAGCTTATGGATGATATAGAGGTCTAGGAAAACCTAGAGATAAAGTCCCATCCAAAAACCAGGATAGGGGGCTTTCCCCAAACCCTAGTCCTGCTCTTGAGCGAGAGATTCCTCTACCTAAGCAAGTGGTGGTTCAGGGACCGGCCCAGGATCCACTGGGGTTAATTACTTCTTCTCTGCTTAAGGACGGATTGGTTAATATTTTTTGATTAGTTGGTGGTGCACCATCTGATGATACACAGTCTATGGATCAGAGTGGTACTTAGGCAGGGGTGCAGTAAAACACCCTGGGTTTTGGTCCTTGGAAATTCTTGATCTTTAAGCTCACTGTCCTAGTAATGACTCATCCTACGAGTCTTATGATGTGGGTACGGGTCAGGTGACCCTAGTCGTTAGGTGTCCAGTGAAGGGTGGTTGGGGTTCTATTATGGCTACGGTTTGGTAGTACGAGTCGTTAGGTATGGTGATGAGTCATTAGGACGATCCTTAACCAAATCTGAAACATAGTGACTTGACTTGCCTCTGAGTACTGATAACACTCAACTTACACGTCAATTTAAGTGCAAGGTGGTTGTTGTCAATATAATTACCCAACTTTGAGTTGGATCAAATCCACAAGGAACAATTTGAGTGGCGATTAAATAAGTTCAGAATTAAAGTTACTTGCTAAATTCAAACATATTATACAAATATTTTCTGGGATTTTGAATGATTTCAAAAGTGTAAGACAATTCTTGGGCTTCTAAAGGACTAATTCGAGACTAAGAATAATTAGAGTGTAATCAATTAGGAATGGATCTTGGGATTATGTTTTCCTAGGAGCAAACTAGTGCAAGTGGATATATGAAAGATAACATGCAATTTTAAATATTGTGTGAGTGGGTAGGCTAGGTTTGGGGTTTAGGTGTTAGTCTTTCAACAAAATACTGAAATATCACCAATGGATTCTTTTAAATACCTCACGGGTGTTGACACTCTAATCAACCCAAAAGCCTCAATTTAACAACCCTATTTCTAGGATGATGTTCAACAGATAGCAATTCCATATTTTATCCTTATTTCTAAGACAACAAAATGGGAATAAATACTATCTACATTATTGTTTACAAATTTTTATGTCACCTACATCCCTTTTCTAAGGATGATGTAGGATCTAGACTACCCGCATCCCTCTTTCAAGGATGATGTGGGAATTTTAGGGGAAATTGAGGTTCTCACCGATAATTCCCATTTTGGATTCAAACATTTATGAAACCCATCAACATTAACCTCAAATTTGAGCTAACAATCAATAACCACACACTTGCAACCTACTCCAACATAATCCCAAGAGGTAGATCTAGTAAATCATAAAGATAATAAACACAAATATACCAACATTTCCATTAAAATTATTCATTAAAAATAAAGAGAGGGAAAACTATACTTTAAAATCCAATGAATCTTCAATGGGTGATGCCAAATCTACACTTTGGAGTTCCTCTAATTGATTCTTGTCTCAAATCAGTACAAATTTAAGTTCCAAGTTCCAAGGAAAACAAAACCCTACAACTAAGCTAAGTTGATGATGAGAGATAAATAATGATTGATGAAAAATGAGCTAAAACCCTTATTTGAGCCCAAATTCCATATTTTCCAAATAATACAAAAAATGCCCTTAAAACTTTTCTGCTCTACCGCGATAGACACCACTTCACTGCATTTGCGACTCCCGTGATCGCGATTGTAATATCGGGATAATAATATCGCGATTGCCCTTTGGTTGAATAGTAGTGATCGCGACCCTCAAGCCGCGATCGCGGTAACTATGGGTCGATTCTTAGGCTTGATTTCTAGAATTTAGCTCTTTTCTTTCTCATTTAACCTCTTTTTGACTTGAATGACTTTCTCATCTTCCCTTTTCATCCTTTCCTACACAAATGAACATTAAGTAAGAGATTAACATAAAATTAATGAAAACACATGGTAATTTAGGCTTAAAATGTGCTAGAAAATTCTCAAATCGATGACTTCTCAACACTCCCAAACTTAAACTAATGCTTGTCCTCAAACAACTAAGAACAATTCAATGAGAAAGGGTATTAAACTTAAATCCACCCAAAAGAAAGCTATACTGAAGGAACAAGCTAACAAAGCTCTATAAAGACTTTTAAACATGTCATGGTAACAAGTGAACCAAAATTTTTCAATAAGCATATCTTTATAAAGAAAGGATGCAAGTTTGTATCACATGAACCTTCCGAATCAATAAATCATCATAAGAGGAGACACAAAATCTTCAAAGATTGTCTCAATCTTCATAATTCAACTTACTTAACCTATCTACCCAAACCGAGAGTAAGACTTTACCCTCTACCCCAAATTATCAATGCCGCTCACAATAAAGAGTTAGATCCACACACACAAAAGACATTGAAATTTATAAAGGATCTCAAATAATGAAAGAACTCACACTCACTCTCACAAAGAAATTCAAGTACAATAAGTAGAACCATAGTCTTTCCCTTTGTGTTTTTCGCCACTAATGTAGACTTACCTAGTTTGTAAGCACCAAGGTTTTGCGGTTCAAGATAAAGGTTTAAGGAGCGGGATATATGGATCAAGTGACTAAAATACCTCCTTCAATGTAATTTCTCAACCCTTTATACCCCCAAAATTTTCAAACTCTCCACCTTATTCTCCTTCAAATCTTTTCCCATATTTCCCAACCTTTTTTATTATCATTTACCAAACAATTCAAATCCACCACTTTCTTTCTTCCTTTCTTTGACTTTTCAAGAGACTTACTAACTTAAAGCTTTTCTTAGCCCCCCATTCGTCACATTTCTCTTTACATTCTATGAGTTAGGTAAAACAACTTTACCATCAAGTATGTCTCATGTCTCTTAAGTACATGATTTGACCACCTTACATACACCTTTCTTGGCTTATCTTAACATATCACATTAATCCCTCTAAACTTGGAATTTAAACCACCCTTACATTATTTTCCCAACTACACAAACCCCCCAAACTTAGGCTTCGCCTATATTTTATTATTTGAATAATTCGATGCATCAAAGGAGGTTAAGTGCCAAAAAAGAAGATTTTAAAAGGGGTTTAGGTATTTTAGCAAGGCTATCATTACAAAAATAAAGAAAATGGGCAAAAAGGCTCAAAGGGTCTAACTAAGGAACGATGCTAAGTTGGGAATTTGGATATGTGCCGGGTCAAAAATGGCCTCAGATTATTCTCTAAACTAAGCTTGTGTAGAATTTTTCTTTGAACACACTCGGGACAAGTTCTAGGATACACATATGTACAAGAATTATTCAAAAATCTCATCACACATGGCATCGTACTCATAGAGTAAAAATTTACTCTCCCAACCAATTTAAGCAATTTGAGCTTAATAAGTTACTTCGAGTCAAGGACTCATCCTTGTACAGGGAGAGACAAAAATTGAATTTAATGGTCTCATTCAAAATAAAGCTCAAAAACATCCTTGATCATTTTCACAAAGAAAACTATAATTTTGGTGTTTTTCTTAAAATCATTTCATATCTTGCCAATAACATTTTGAAAGCATTTTTGAACTTCTGCCTCTTTCTAAACCATTAAAGAAAAAAGTAGGGTAATGCAACACAATATTATCATTAAACGTCATGGAATTCTTTCCTTACAACTTCACATATTGTCCATTTATCTCATAAAACACTCATGGAACTAATAGAAACACAAACGACCCTATGCCCTTAAGAATAGCATTACCAAAGGCAAGAATTCATGTCTCTCGTGTTACTTAGACTTCACCCGGAGATGCTATGATAAGCACACTAATTGATCACACCATGGACATAACATTCATGAACAACTTCAACCAAAAAACATCGGTTATCCCACTTTTAAGACCAATTAGAATCAAAGTTATACTCCAAAAATTATAACAAAAATCTCCAAGTAAGTTTCCATAAACCTTTACAAGAATATAAGGCATTTCTCTCTTATTGACATTTTAACAAACATGTGGTGTGCATGAAAAGTAAGAGCTTGAATAGATAAAATAACAACATATGTGAACAAGCCCAACGCACCAATTCATCACCAAACACACCACTTGTAATCATACTAACCAAATTAAACCACCCACCACTCAATTAAGCAAACAAGTCTCAAGTGGGTATTTCATCAAACACACGATGTGCACTAGTGTATGGAAACAAGAATTTTGAAATTTAGCATTTGAGACGAGGAACACATTCAAAAATCTTTATCCCAACAACCATATTCTACCAAATTAAGCTAAAATAAATTAAATTCAAACCAAAAGAAACCATGAAATATGAACACCTTTGTATTGTAAAGATCATACCTCACTAGCTTACTAAAGAGATCAAAGCGATGAAAAGAAAGTCCAATATACTTATCTAAGGCTTCATTCTTGAGGTACCCATCCCAACTTGTGCTATCACCTACAAATACCCAAAAATAATCTAAAAATTGAACAAAAAACATTTGAATATATCAAGAAAAATTTCTTGGGTTGCCTCCCAAGAAGAGCCTTAGTTAAAGTCACGGCACGACATATTTTGACTATCATTTATGTCTCCATTTAGAAGATTTGAATTGGCCGCCCAACTTTAGATCAATACATCTTCAAGGTACTTTTGGCAAAGGTAAGGACGCAACAAAATATTTTCTATCTCGCCATTTTAAAGACTTGAATCTTTTATCCAACTTCACATCAAACTTCCTAATAGGATCATTGGGTATCGATGAGAACATCAAGAATTCACTTGTTACATATAAAATTTTTCATGTTTTTCCTTCAAGTGAGGGGCTTTATTTTGCTCTTTTGGAATGACAAATTCCAAAATGTAGGAATTTTTCTCCTCATCTCAAAAATTCATCATTTGCTTGGGTGGTTCGACTTTCATCATATCCATCAAGCATAATGTTGAAAAGTGGTTTGAGTGAGATCTTCTACCTAATTTTGGAGTCGCATCATTCTCTATATTCTCACAATAAAATGAACTAGAGCCTTAACGAAGGGTTTGTTTGGCTTTTTCTTTTTGCTCTAGTCCCCATTTCCTCAATCTTGGCATCATCTCTCATATTTGGTTTGTTTGGTTAGGAAAACATTGAGGGTTATTCACTATCAAACTCGCCATAATCCATGTGGCTTGACATCTTTTCTTCTTTAACCTCATTTTGAAGACTGGTTATGTTCACGAGTTTTGAGATGTTAGACTCATTACCCATTTTTTCTATCCTTTTGATTTCCTTTTTACATGACACCATGGCTTGATGCATGAGATAAATGTTATCCCCCATTGTTTCCACCCAATCCAAATAATTTGAAGTATTACTTCAACACCATCGTATCCGACATGTTGTTCTTCTTTTTTCTTATCGTAAGACCTATCAAACTCATGAGAAGACTAGTATTTGGGTTAATATAATGAGGGGAAGGGGAATTTGGACAATTGCTCCAATTTCTATCTCTAACACCATATAAAGAACAATCATACTCCTAATAGGATTAAGATGGTGCCTCCATCTCTCTCCGGGGAGCATATCAACAATCATGCCAAAGTGGGGTCCATCACATTATGGACATGGATAATCAAGATAGTATTTCCAACTACCAAACTCATATTTTTCATGCCATAATGACAAGAAAAGAAAAATAAAAAATCTACCTAACTCAAGAAACAAAAGAAAATCACAAACAACTACTTACAAGTTTGAATCCAAGCAAGTAAGCTAAAATTTAAAACTAACTCAATGTGCCAAATTATCCCCATCAACGACGCCATTTTTTATAATGCTCAACGTATACGTCAATTTAAGTGCAAGATGGTCGTTATCAATATAATTACCCAACTTTGAGTCGGGGTTGAATTCACAAGGAATATTATGAGTGGCGATTAAATAAGTTTGAAATTAAAGTTACTTGCTAAATTCAATCATATATAAAAAGTAATTGTTTTTGGTTTTAATCTTCTCTCATATTTCACCAATTAATCCTTTAAGATCCTTCTTGGTATCAAAGATTAGGTTTTAATCTTCTTTGGTTTGAATTACTTTGATCCATGATGTTAGGATCATTAGGCGCTGTCATGACTTGAGAAATTAGGTCTTGACAGCTCAGTTTTAGAGCCTAGGTTTCATTGTTATTATTGGTACTGTAGCCTATGTTTAGTAGAGTCCAATAGATTGGTACAGAAATATCTGTATCCTATCTTCAGGAGGCTACAGTGCATTTATAGGGAAAAAATCTCATTTTCTTGATCCATTTCCATGCATTGGATATACATTGGTTTTTTAATCTTTATTGATTCACTTTTTAGGAAAATGGCTAGAATATAAGGTACAGGAGCCGAGGATCAGGATCCTAAGACCACTTCTAGAGTTTAAGTTAAGGGTTGAGGCCAACACAGAGATTAGGGGAAGGATAAAACAGCAACCTCAGTTTGAGATCATGCCAGATATCCATCACCAAATACTATCATAGCTCTTGAGGATGAGAGAGATCTAGGCATTCCACTAACACAACAATATGTGGATAGGGAGAGCCTAGGCTTCACTCAAACTTATGTCTTTTTCATTCCTTTAGGATAGATTGGTATAGTTATTGGGGTTAGTGAGTGGTCCACTAAGTAAGGAAGATCAGCCATTATCATAAGTTGGTGTTGATTTAGGGGCACAACATACAGAAATGGCGCTGGGGAATGAGGTTCTCCAGCACCAGTAGTCCCACAACCAGTAGTAGCCTAACCAGTTTTTTCTTCGAAGAGAAGAAAATAATGGGATAATTTTGTAGATTGGCTCCACCTAGGTTTTCTAAGACCCCAGGAGAGGATCTTATGAGTTCTTATCTAGTTGTAAGAAGAGGTTACGAAATTTAGGGTTGGTTGAGTCGCATGGAGTGGAATTTTTTACTTATTAGCTAGGTATAATAGTAAGGAGATAGAGAGAGGTTATCTTGATTCAAGGATGGCTAGATCTCCACCAGTGACTTGGACTTAGTTTTTTGAGGCTTTCTTGGGGAAATATATGCCTCGCAGTATGCACGAGTGTATTTGAGATGAGTTTTCTATTTTATTTTATGATAAGAATCTATATCTATGGCTGAGTATAACGTATGATTTCATGAGTTATCCTGGCATGCGAGTATGATTCTGCCTAATATCCTTGTATACCAGTACATTCAAAGTACTGATGTATTTGCGCTATGGTATCTTGTACCATCAGTTTAGAAGCACGAGGTCCAGAGAACCAGTAGCATCCCAGTTCAGCGATCAGAGTCAGTAGTCAGTCCTCGTCTTTTAAGGACATAATGATAACATTACTATTTTAGTTTTCAATTTATTTTAGTAGTTGGAGTTAGTTGGGGACATATCCCATCAACTCCTTATTCAGATAATTTAGAGGCTTTCAGACTACAGTATGTTCAGATAATTATTTTAGTTGTTTTGGTATTGTTATACCATATTTTTTCAGTTATGTGCTAGTATTGAACCTTATGGCCTTTCAGTTCATGTTTCTACATTTATAATATTATTACTATTATTCAGTGCTCAGTTTATAGATATCAGTCATGGGTTAGCTTATGGTCCATCTGGGTCATGGGCACTGTTTAATGTTCTGGGTACCAATTTTGGGGTGTTACGAACATGGTATCAGTGCCTAAGGTTCAATAGTATCCTAGGAAGTCTGAAAGGCCATATTTAGTAGAGTCTTATACATGCGTGTGTTGTGCACCACACTTATGTGCAGGAGGCTATGAGGTGTTTTAGAAACAGTTTCCCTTCTTTTAGTATTATGTCATGCCAGTGAACATAGTCTCAAATTTAAACTCTCAGTCTAATCCGTTTCTCCTTTTTTTCTACAGAACATGCCTCCTAAAAGAAGAAATGGGAATCAGTCATCCCCTCAGCCCAAAGAACCTTTGGGAAAACATGTTTCTCATGTGGAGTTCAAGGACACATTCACTACTCTTGATCAGTCAGTTGTTACTCATAATGAATGACCAGCTGTTGTTTTGGCTAACCCAGTGGCCAATTAAGTTGCAGCCAAGATTCGAGACTTCACCCAAATGAACCCTCTATCCTTTCTTGGGTCTAAGTCAGATGAAGACCCTCAGGAATTCCTAGATCAGGCTCAGAAGGTGACTAACATCATGGGGGTGATTACTGTTGAGAGTATTAAGCTAGATACGTACCAGATTCAAGGTGTTGCTCACACTTAGTTCAAGGAGTGGAAGTCAGAGAGGGAAGACGATGCAGGGTTAGTTGAGTGGGAAGAGTTTGATTCTGTATTCCTTGATAGATTCTTTCCCCTATAGCTTAGAGAATCCAAGGTACTAGAGTTTATTAAATTCAGGTAGGGCAATATGATAGTGAAAGAGTATTCTTTTAAGTTTACTCAATTAACCAGATATACCCCTCATGTGGTTACAGACAACAGGGCCAAGATAAGTAAGTTTGTGTCAGGGGTGAATGATAGCGTGGTAAATAAGTGCAAATCCACCATGCTAAATAGTGACATGACTTTAGCCAGACTTATGACCTATGCTCAGTAGATAGAAGAGTAAAATATTAAAATAAAGGAAAATCAGAATAAGAGGGCAAGGACAAGTAGTTTCAGTTTTGCTCAGCCTAAGTCAGAGGGTGGTAGCCATTCTCAGTATAGTCATAAATTTTCAATCCCAGCTCTATTTTAATCTAGTGCACCATTATCCAAGTGCGAAATGATAGTTGTGATGGTTCACCAGGATCCGAGGCCCAGGATAGTGAGAACAGGAGTCTTACCTATCCGATTTGCGAAAGGTATGGTAAGAATCACCTAGGTGTATGTTGAGCGGACAGTGAGGTATGTTATGGATGTAGTAACCCAGGCCACAGGCTACGAGAATATAGAGTAAGGGCTTAAAAGGGAAAAGATTTGCACCAGCAGGGCGTCACTTCTAGTACCACTAGTGGTAAGCATCAGAATAGGCTTTATGCTGTTCAAACTCTCCTTGATCAAGAAAATTCCCCCGGCATAGATTCAGCTACTTTATATGTCCTTCATACTCATGATACGCACTGCTAGACCTCTTGCTCTCATTTTAGCTTAAGATTTTTAGAATGAGTTATTCAATCATGAATCAGTCCATGGATTCCCTATGCATCACCCCAGTATCTCAGTAAGGTGAGCATTCTTAGAGGGACATAGTGTCCCAAGGGGGAGATACCCCATTGATACCCAATGTTCTCATGGCTTTAATAAAGTTTCTCTTCGAATAAAGAATCAAGTTTAGAGTAGAGGGTATTCATAAGTTAACCCTCAAAGTTCCAACCTCAGCTTTCGGCCAAGTATTTAGAGGCTCAGTTCCATTCATGATGTTCAGTTCGTATGTCACGTATCAAACTAGACTTAGTTAGGTTCTCGTATTTCCACTCATGCATGTCTAGTAAGAAGATCTCGAATTCATTAGCATGTCCGATTAAGATAACAGTTCTTCTTAGTCTTACTGAGTTTCATGTTCAGTGTTCATCAGAAACTTGGTACTAAGTACCCTTGCATATTCTGCCATGCATTCATATACCAGTTCAGGCATGTAATTATGCATTAGACATGCATTCTCACTGTGAGAAATTTAGTTCATCAGAATATTCATTCATGTACTCATAAGTCAATTATCAGTTATACATCAGATATGCATGAATTCAGCTTATTAGTCATGCATCAGATATGCATGTTCCGTATGTTATATTTAGCTATCAGTCATGTCAGTCCTAAAATAATGTTACATCCAGTCATGTTCAGTATGCATGTTAGTTTGTATTCTTTCCCTCTCACTCAGTCTTATTCGAGGACAAATATTCTCAAGGGGGAGATATTGTAATACCCCATACTTTTCCTAGCTTGAAAAGTTTCCTAAGAATTTTAGAAGCTTTCTTTGAAAGATGAATCCACTTTTGTACATGTGATATTTTTAAGATTTTCACTTTTTATCCTGTGGGCAATCGAATAATCTTTCCATCGCTACTAAATTCGCCTAGATTCGATAGCCGAGTGAAGAGTTAGACCTTTTTAATAAGACAGTGTATCACCTGAGCCTTCAGTGCATCACGGAGATAGCTCAAATAAAAATTGTTAATTTCCAGTGTTGCTCCATGATAGTGGTGTATTGCACCAAAATTCTAGGTCGTAGACAAGGTGGCAACGCGATAGCTCCGTGTCGTACCATTGTGCAATTTCCCATTTGTCACTTTTTGGTGACTTGGCGCGATAGTGGCACGTCGCGCTAAAGATGAAAATTGGAAAATTTTCTCAGAAATTAAAGACGCATCCAAGGGTCAAAATGGTCAATTTCCTACCCCTATTTAAACCCAATAACACTTGATTTAGCAATTCTTCACCCAAAATATACTAGTTTCTCTCAAGAACAAGCCTGGGTTTCTATTGGGAAGGTTTCACCGTCAATCCTCAAAAAATCACATCTTAGGTATGCATAGTGTTCATTCGTGGACACCTTTCATCCATAAAGCTCGAGAATCTCTTTTCTAAGTTTAAGTTTATGGATTTCTTTAAGTATTTCATGTTGGGTTTGTTTTGTTTATGTTGAGAATGATCAATTGAATTCAAATCCATGTTGGGTGATCAATTTTATATGGAGTTGATTTGTATAGATGTATATTTATTTGAACCTATAAATAAACCCTAGTATGATGAAATTAGAGATGAATCATGATGATTAATTGTTGTGTAATATTGTCTACATGTGCTATACCTACCATGTGTATGATTAAATGCCAAGATGAAGGAACAATGCCCAACTAGTATGATATCATGAAATGTACAAGCTTATACATATCACATGTTTGATGAAGTGCTTTAATATATGAATTATGAATTGTGTTGTTGGTCATGTGTTCAAGTTAGCCATGCTATGTCTATTTTTTCTAATCGAGTCTTGGGGGTACTTGTACCTGAACATTTATCTGTGTGCCTAGAGCCATGTCATGTTTTCACGATTTCCTCAGTTAAGCTATGATCCATAGAACTCAGTCAGTCATGTGACTCAGGAAATCTCAAAAATTTCAGTAATTTCAGTAGCTCAGTAATCTTAGTAACCTCAGTATTCCTACTCAGTCTCAGTAACTTCAGTATTCTCAGTTAGTCTTCAGAACTTAATGCATTCTGTTAGTCAACGAAACTCAGTAAATTCCATTTAGCTCCGCTAGACAATAACACTAGTATCAGTTCAGCTTAGTTAATAAACTCAGTTCAGTTAATCAATTCAGTGTCTTTCATATTACAGTAGGATTCAGTATCGAGCGAGCCTAGGGATGAGGTCTCACCCGCTAGATAGGATTGAGATCCCTAAAAGCAATTCCTTAGTTCCACAAATACGTAGCCAGCGTAGGTATGAGATTTCACCCATTAGATAGGACTGACATACTCATGGATCACCCGTTAGCACATTTAAATGTATAGGACAGATCCCAGGGGTCACCCGCTAGATTAGGACTGACTCTACAACAGTTGTCTTTACCAGTGGCACAGTACTGACACCCTTCTAACTGGGGTTACAGGTTGGACCCCAGTTAGCTTAGTATGGGGCATGTCGGTTAGATGAATACATCCTACAGTTTCAGTTACAGAATTAGGACTGTCAGATATAATTAATTCAGCTCAATAGTATAAATTTAGGACTATTAGATACAGTCAATCCTTATCATTATAAATAGACCCCGCGATCACCCACCAGAAAAGATTGATCTTAAATATGATCAATCAGTATCAGTACCATCAGATGTAGAGATCACTCACTATATAGGACTAATATCAGATTCAATTACTCAGATACAGTACGAAACTCAACTAGTTCTATCAGGTTCAAGACTGTCAGATACAGTCACTCGTGTTATCAGTTATATCAGTTATTTGAACTTATGTTATTAGTATTCATCTTCAATACTATTAGATACAGTCAACCAAACCAGTTTTTCATAATCAGAACTATCAGACACAGTTATCCATGTATCAGTAACATAGTATCAGTCCCTCAGTATTTAATAATACAGTATCAGTTTCTCACTCATCAGTGACTCAGATGTCAATGTCAGTAGACTAAGTAGTTAGAATTCAGTATTCATTCCTATTATGATCTCAGTTATAGTTATGTATGCATACATGTATTCTCACATTCAGGTTAGTCAGTCAGTTAGTATTGTTCATGCATATAAACCTATTGCATTTATCCTACCTCACTTGCATACTAGTACATTTAAAGTACTGACGCATTTGTGCTATGGTATTTTATACCATAGGTTTAGAAGCACGAGCTCCAGAGAACCAGTAGTCCCAGTTCAGCGATCAGAGTTAGTAGTGAGTCATCATCCTCCGAGGACAAAATGATCACGCTACTATTTTAATTTTTAATTTATGTAAGTAGTTGGATTTAGTTGGGTGCATATCCCATCAACTCCTTATTCAGACAGTTTAGAGGCTTTCAGACTACAGTATGTTCAGACAATTATCCTAGTTGTTTTGGTATTGTTATACCATATTTTTTTCAGTTATGTACTAGTATTGAACCTTATGGCCTTTCAGTTCATGTTTTTGCATTTACACTATTATTACTATTATTCAGTGCTTAGTTTACAAATATCAGTCATGGGTTATCTTGTGGTCCTTTGGGGTCATGGGCACCGTGTAGCATTCCGGGTACCAAATTCGAGGAGTTACATCTCTCAGTGGTAAGAGAGATAAACTCAAAGTTCATTGATATTTTGGAATAAAAAATTATTGAACTAAAGTTTATGTTGATGCAAAGAGCAGAACACCATCTCAGAATCCTCCAAACATTACTCTGCCTCCTTATACTCGACAAAAAGGCCTATGTTTTCAACCTCAAAAGGAGTTTATCAGGAAGGTCTCTTTATCACTTCTCAAAATGTTTATTCTTCTCAAAATGCTCTTTTTGTGTATGTATATTCTACTCCAAAGGTTCAAAACATAACACTATAGCATCATACTCTGCCAGTGTACACCTATGCTACCACCCATCGGTGATACAAACTCAGGGGTTATACCGCCTAGATGTTGATCCTTATGTTGAAATTGAGAATGAGCCAAAGGTGTGAACTGATAAGGTAGTGAATAAAAAGCTCAAGGCTTTAGAATATACAATGAGAAGCCTTAGAGGGCTTGGAAGTAATCAATGTGTGAAGTAGGAAGAGTTGTGTGCATTTCTCGATATTAAGTTGCCTCCTATTATAAGATCCCAAAATTCAAAAAGTTTGATGGGTCTAGAAATTATTTATTTTATTTGAAGACTTATTGTGAATAGTTGATTGGTGTGGGTAAAAACGAAGGAATACGAGTCAAGCTATTTAGTCAAAGTTTGAGTGGAAAGGCTCTAGACTGGTATGCTAAGCAAGATATGACTAAGTGACGCACTTGGGATGACTTAGAAAATGATTTTGTGGTTCATTATAAGTTTCATGTTGATATTATTCCTAACAGGATCTCTATCACAAAGCTTAGGTAGAAAATAAATGAGAATTTTTAAAAATATGACATACGGTGGAGAGAAGAGGCAACTAGGGTCCATTCTCTTATGGAGGAAGCTGAAATAATCAATTATTTTATTCATGCACTAAATCTAGAATATTTTGATCACATGGTGATGATGTCTAGAGAAACATTTACTAAAATTATAAAGACCGGAGAAATAATTGCGGATGGCCTCAAGATGGGGAGGATAATAAATTTGACAAAAATGCAATCCACGCATAAGGATTCCCAGACTGACTCTTTTGGAAGTGGAAATAGAAAAGAGAAAGAAGTGAGAGAAGTAATGACTCAATGAGGTTCTTCCAACTACAAGTGATCCCCACGATACCAATTCAATACTCGACATGCTCACTATCCGGTCTTCAATGCACAAGCGACATATCATGCTCAACCTCCACCACAAAACTATCAAAATAATACGTCTCGTGCCAATAATAAAAGGAAGACTCATAGAATTTTTACGCTATTGGTAGAATTACTTACTCAGTTTTTTGAAAGGTTGAAAAAAAGACTACTTCATCTAGTGGAAGCAAAGTCTATGAGCACTTCTGCTATTGGTATGATCCAAACAAACTATGTGCTTACGACGCTGGAGTTGCTGGACATGATACCAAGAAATGTATGACTCTCAAGGAAAAAATTCAGGATTTGATTGACAACAAAGTTATAACACTTGCAGAAGCTCCAGCCAATGTCAACAATAATCCATTTCCTAATCACAAGAAGTAGTCAATAGAATCATCAGTCGCAACGAAGAATGAAGTTCCCTCAAAGGCACACTTTTGGTGTTATTTTTCCTTAAAGTTATTGTTTTATTTTTCTAGTAATCATACTTTGTTGTTTTGATTTCCTCGTAATCGTACTTTATGGTTTTGATTTCCTTGTGATTGCACTTTGTGATTTCCTTATAATCATATTTCCAGTTGTTATGAACTATGTTCGACTTAATTTTCATAGTGGAATAAGTTGTCGTACTGTATTGACTTTGGTCACGTTATAAAAAATATTAAACATTTCTTTTAGTTATATGAACTATGTTGGACCTGAATTTCCAAGAATGCAATACGTAGGCAGCCTATGTCAGCTTCGATCAACCCTTAGAAAATTTATTTTTCCATCTTCTGATGAAACTATGTTTGATATGATTCCTACCTCAATGGGATACATAGGCATCACATCTGCTCGGTTATATTCCTCACGAAATTCCCATAAATACCAGGGAAGAATTTTTGAGAGGATCTTAAAAATTCATGAAGTGAATATTTTCCCAAGTTATGATAATTGAAGCATATAACTGCGGCAGAATTTCTAGAAGGTCTCAAAAATTTCATAAGGCTCGACACTTGCTACAAAGGTGACCACTAAACATTGCTAAAGTTGAATGGAAGCATAATTTTGAGAAGTTCTAAAATTTCAAGCTATGTTATGCCAGAAAGAACCCTAAGTATTTTGCACTCTAGACTGGGGCAGAATCTTTGAAAAGATCTCAAAAATTCTATACTAAATAATGTCATGAGTTAAAAGAAAGTTTGAGAGTTTCTATGTTATAAACTGGGGTAGAGCTTTTGAGAAAGATCCTAAAAAATTTCACAAAGATTGCACTTCAAGCCTGCAAATCGATGATCAACAAGGAGCATTAGGAGAGCAAACCAAAGCCAATACAGTCAGTCTCTCAAAACTAAGAATTTTTCTTTAGATGTAGAAACAGTAAAGTCACAAAGTTGACAACGTTGAGCATTACAAAGAATATTAATAGGCTCATCGTGTCTTGCCATAATAATTTAGATAACCTCTCTTCTCTATTTTTTCTCTTGATTGTGTTTTTATTACTTCATTATGATCTCTATCATTTTATCTGATTTTGTAGGAAAATGATCGATCATAATGATTGAGATATGGGGATATTATTCGAAATACTATCTTTGAATTATCATGAGTCAAACGACTTTATCTTTAAACACTATCTTCTATTACACTTTTGGCTTAGTTACGACAAATTTTTATGTTATTAATGAGTTTTGTTTGAGTCATGCATGTGACGTTATACAAGACCGCCTTTAAGAACTGACATAAACCAATCCTCTCAAAGTTTAAGGATTCAATCCAAAAGTTCAGGACATGCACACGTCCTCTTAAGAATTTCTTATTCAAAGAATGAATTTCAACGAATCAACTTCTATCTTTTCTTATATGTTAGGGTTTTCTACCCTCCAAGAAAATTACTAGAATGCTAACCCATTCGAGGTGAAACATCTTATTATTTTTGGGTCATCCACCCTATCAAGAGGACATACCGAAATATCACTTCATTTGAGGTGACACATCTTATTATATTTGGATCGTTTGCCTTTTGATGAGACACATTGGACCGTCACTCCATTTAAAATGGCTTGTTACATTCAAAATAGGTCATCCACCTTTCAATGAGACACGTTGGATCATCACTCCATTCAAAGTGTCATGTTACATTCAAAATGGGTCATCTGCATTTCAATGATACATGTTGGACCATTACTCTATTCAAAGTGGCATGTTACATTTATAATGGGTCGTTCGCCTTTCAATGAAACACGTTGGACCATCACTCCATTTAAAGTGGCATGTTGCATTCAAAATAGGTCATTTTTCTTTCAATGAGACACGTTGGTTCAAAGAGGCATGTTACTTTCAAAATTGGTTGCTCGCCTTTCAATGAGACACGTTTGACAATCAGTCTGTTCAAAGTCACAAGTTACATTCAAAAATAGATTGTCCACCTTTTAATGAGACACATTGGACCATCACTCTATTTAAAATGGCATGTTACATTCAAATAGGTCATCCATCTTTTAATGAGATACGTTAGACCGTCACTCCTTTCAAAGTGTCATGTTACATTCAAAGTAGGTTGCCCACCTTTCAATGAGACATGTTGGACCATCACTCCATTCAAAGTGGCATGTTACATTAAAAGTAGGTCAATCACCTTTTAATGAGACACATTGGACCGTCACTCTGTTCAAAGTGGCATGTTGCATTCAAGGTAAGTCATTCGCTTTTTACTGGTACATGTTGGATTGTCATCCCATTCAAAGTGGCATAATGTTTTAAGAACGGGTTGTGCAAATTGATTCATCAACTATCTAAGTATAGCACATTCAAACAGGTTTGCACCAATTTACATTTGTGTAATTCTATATTTAGAACTAATAATTTGTTTGAGTTGTTGTCGAGAGCATTCAGAAGGATAAAATTCTCAAATCAAAACCACAAGTGTGGACAACTCCAAAAAGGACGCTGCACAACGTGAAACTTTTTCTTAGCAGCAAACTGGGACATAGTCTGAAGAGGAATATCAAACTCTTTGGACGCGAGATGAAGGACGACTTCCACCACCATCAAACCACACCCTTATTAGAAGGCATGTGGGATATTTTAGGATATTTTAGTTTCAGTTCACTTTCAGGATACTTCTAAACTCATACTGGAAGTAACCTTTTTTTTCAAAACCTAGTGATAACACACTTAGAGTTTTGAAAATTAAGTCCAGGTAAATTCTTGCCTATGGATGTGAAGGATCCCATTCATTTTTAAGAGGTTACAAACCTCTTTTCCATAAGCTCAAATAACTTATCACTCATCCCAAGACAAAGATCATCTAAAGTAAAAGACTATCTTTTCTATCGATTGAGTTGAACTGCAAGTAGCTTGATTTCCCAAATCATTGGGATATGTAGGTTGGGCTCCGTGTTGAAAACTTGACTTTATTCCAACCTTCCCCCAACCCTCTTATTTCCTAGCTTTTAATTTTCACCAAAATTTGAAAATTGGATAGCTTGTGCATTCTTTTAAAATCAAGTGTTATGAACTACAAGTGGACTGAATTCTCATACAACCTGAGATATGTAGGAAATACGATACCAATATTCGGCCATAACTCTAAGAATTTATGCAAAAATTAACTCCTTTCAAGAAATGAATTTATGGTCGGACAAAAATAGAAACGTCAAACTCCTTTCGCCCAGGGTTACTTGTACCCACCCTACCTAAAGGTAGGAGGCAACTGTTGACACCTAATTTTTGACCTCCATGACTAGGTTTAATTTTTAGTTTCTTCAATTTTAAATAAAATTACAATATTTATTTTATCAGAATAAAAACATTTTAAAATATTTATCTAGGTAATTTATGTCATCTTAAGTAGCGATTATATATTTTCATATTTATACGAGATTGTATAATTATGTTACTTCAATAATTATTTTATTGAAAATTGGATTTTAATCAAGGGTAATGTTGAAAATTAATTAAAAAGGATAAAATCTTGATATAAGTGTAGTTTGTTCTGGAAAATAATTTATTTGAAAAAAATATATGTTTGATTTTTAAAACCAAGAAGCTCAGGATTAAACTGGTTGATAATTCGTATCGAATTTAATTTAATTTCAGCTAATTTATTGAAATTGATCATAATTGAAATAAATTTGGCCATAATCGCAATGTAATTAGCCAATTGATTTCAATATGATTTTAATCTTAATAAATTGACTAAAACTATAACTTAGGATTATTTATTAAACTCCTAATCTAGTTGGGGTTATTTAAAAAAATAACCCCAAAAATAAACAAAAACAACCCAAATCTGCCTCAGCCATTCCAGGCCCATTTCTCTCAAACCTCCACTCGGGCCATAACTTTTTTCTCCCTTTACCCGATCAGAACTCAAGCAAACGCGTGCAACAACGGATAACAATTTTAACCAAAACAGTCAACAATAACTTCAACACAACACAAGCCACCAACGATTTCAACAATAGCAATATCTGATAACAACTTCAATGCAACAAAGAATATGACCCGGACCCGCCATCAACGAACCTGACCCACAATGTGGCACTTTTCAATTCATCCCTCAAACGCTAACCACTTCCTATTCAAATCTCTCAAAAATTCATACGAATTTTGCCATCTTAAACCTTATCACCAATTTGAAATTCTTTAACAAGTACCCAAATTGTCCTTGAATTCTTTGTTTCCACATCGGTGGAAGCAACTATGAAGATTTCGGAAGCTAATATATAGGTTTTATATGAAGTATACTCAAAAAATGTAGGGAAATAAGGCTAATATACAGTCGGTATACTGCTGATATACAGTCAGTATAAAATTAGAAAAAATGGACCCAAAGTCCATGAATGGGTCCAAAGGCTGTCCAAATTTAAAATTGGCTAGAAAGAGGCCCAAATCTCTACTTTCCTTCCATTATTTTCTTGTAATTTATTTAATTATTTGTTTGTAAATTTAATATAATCTATATGAATCCTTGGGGAGCAAGTTATATTAAAATTACTCATTTTTATTGGTTATTTAATATTTTTGATGTTTAATTTCTCTATTTTAGGCAAACTTAAGCTCGAAGAATAACTTGAGGATCTACTAATATCCTTTTATAGTTATTATCGACTCAAAAGTCATGTTTAAGAAGTTGGGTTAGCTATTTAGCCCAAAGTCTTAATCCGAATAAATTTATTAAAGTTGGAATTATTTTAAAACTTTGATGTTTAGTTTATCTTATTGCATAGAATAACTTAAATGAATTAGTATCAAATAGATTCTATTGATTTGAAATAAGATCTTTCCAAAATAATTTCAAGCTTTTTACAACTTAAAGAATTTTCAAAATTCGCCAAATAAGTTTAATGCATCGGGAACCACACTTTGTGAATTTTTAAAAGGGCCTAACACCTTCTTTCAAATTTACGTTAACCCTTACCTAGACTCTAGTTATTTTTAAAAGGTTTTCTTTCAAATTACCTTTTAAAATGGTTTCTTAATTTTTCTAAAATTAAGTGGCGACTCTAAGTTATTTTTTCAAAAAAT
Organism: Capsicum annuum; assembly: GCF_002878395.1. Taxonomy (NCBI): domain Eukaryota; kingdom Viridiplantae; phylum Streptophyta; class Magnoliopsida; order Solanales; family Solanaceae; genus Capsicum; species Capsicum annuum. The sequence continues at coordinate 124,813,131 of NC_061119.1, read as the reverse complement.
AAATCCAATAGATTACTTCTCTTTTATTTTCTCCACGAAGTTATGAAATATTTTAGACCTTTCAAAAAAAGATGGTAACAGTTGGACGATCTTTTTTTTTTTTAAAGTAATTTTCTGTCCAAAATAAAAAAAGATAAAATACTAAGGAAGGAGCTCAAAGTTATTAGCGTTTTTAGGATAGCTCAAAAGTCAAAAGTCTCCCCTAATTTCAAGCTTTTTACAACGTAAAGAATTTTTAAAATTTTTCAAATAAGTTTAATGCACGGGAACCACACTTTGTGAATTTTTAAAAGTGCCTAACACCTTCTTTTGAATTTACGTGAACCCTTACCTAGACTCTGGTTATTTTTAAAAGGTTTTCTTTCAAATTACCTTTTAAAATGGTTTCTTATTTTTTCTAAAATTAAGTGGTGACTCTAAGTTAGTTTTTCAAAAAATAAATCCAATAGACTATTTGTCTTTTATTTTCTCCACGAAGTTATGAAACATTTTTGAATTTTCAAAAAAAGATGCTAACAGTTGGATGATCTTTTTTTTAAAAAAGTAATTTTCTGTCTGAAATAAAAAAAGATAAAATACTAAGGAAGGAGCTCTAAGTTTTTAGAGTTTTTAGGATAAATTAAAAGTCAAAAGTCTCCCCTCCCCCCCCTGTGTGTTGTCTTTTCAATATCACCGTCTCCTCTTTTTCTTCTACTCAAAGGACATAAGGACGTCCCACCATCACACATATTTAATAATATTTAAACCAAACCCATCTCTAGAATTTTCTCTCAAGAACCACACAAGTTTCTCTTCTCATTCTTTTCTCTTCTGTTTTCTCCTCTGAGTTCTCTCTCAACTCAACCCAACTGTCGTCTACCTCCTTTTGGTATTTATTTGTTCCCTTTTCTCTTAGCATGGTAGGTATGGTATACTATTTTTATTTTTGCCTTATTGTCTTCTTCTTTTCCTGTTTTATGAAATTTTTTATGTCTTCTTTGATGAAAATTATGTATATCATATTTTTCCCTTACAAACCATTTTTTTAATTAAATAATCGAAGATATGACCATAGAGTTCATCAAAAAGCTAGTCAATCTATTGCAACAGATTGGTCATCTGTTGGAAGAACTCAAAACTTGGATTAAATTTTTCCAATAGATGGCCCATCTATTGCAATAAATTGTTCATCTGTTGGGAGAACTAAAAACTCTTATTGGCACTATTGGTGTTGTTTCTTTTGTTTATTTGTTGTTGGGATTGTTATTTTTTTATTTTGTAGATGTTATTTTTGGTAAATATAAATTAAAAATACTTGTTGATATTTTGTTGATGTTGTTGTTGATGTTGTTAGTGTTCTTCGTATTATTAGTGTGTTGGTGTTGTTGGGTGTTGCAATATGTAACATCCATTAGAAGATGTTAAAATAGTTTTTCCAATATACTTCCCATCTATTGTAACAGATGAATCAACTGTTGGAATAAATCAAAATAGTTCTTTCAATAAATGACCCATCTGGTGCAACAGATGAATAATTTGTTGGAAGAAATCAAACCAATAGTAAGACTATCTTGATTTCTTCCAATAGATGACTCATCTGTTGCAATATATTGATCATCTGTTGCAACAAATGGGGTCATCTATTGGAATTCTTATTATAATGTATTTTATTTATTGAATTTTATGTTACCTTTTTTTTTTAAAATTATGCAGACATCAATATAATGTTTTTCTCTTGTTTTTAGATATGTCTCCCAAAAGAAAAGGAAGTAAAAATAGATTACCTTTTAATTATCCAACATAAAAGGCTAGAGTAAAGATGGGTTCGGAGAAATAAGCTTCTTATAGATGAAACCACTTCATATGTGGGAGGTATGTAGTAGTTATTAGGTTATCGTGAAAAAACATATAAAGTACAATGATTTTGTGAATGCTGTTTTTTACCGATTAGGCATTGATCAATCAAACAAGATCGTGCACTTTACAATTAAGTCTTCTAGGTCTGAACTGATAATACTAAGGGACCTAGAAGGTGGTATCTATACCCTGTTATAGTTTAATGATGGTATTGCTAATGTTTATGTTCGTAGTTTGGAGAAGGGATAAAGAGGCAGTGTAAGGATTTAATAGTGATAGGACTGGTTTTAAGGGTCTAATGAAGTTTTAAAAGGCCTTCAAAGACTTTCACTACAACAAAAAAGAATGGAAATCCCATAGAAATTGCCCTGGTCCAAATTTATATGGATTAGTTGCCCAGGATGATAATACAACAGAAGATGCTTGGGAGAATATCTACGAGAGAAGAGGGAGCTACTGAACACTATCTCAACTCAGACCTTATTAAATTAATATAAACATATGGTAGCGAGGAACTTGTTGTAAAATTAGCCGATGAAATTAACATGAAAAATGAAAATCTAAATGAGGTGCAAAAATGAAAGTGTGTTCAGAAAGAAAAATCCATCACTTGATGTTGAAAAGAAAATTAGTAAAGTGGACTGGATTTGTGCACTTTGCTAGGAACTGTGACTAGTTAGTGTGGTCTGAATGATCACCTCCAAAGAAAGAAACACTAGTCCAAGGAAGCTGCATTCCCTGCACCGAGATATGGGAAGATGTACAATCAAGAATGAAATTTGCGGTAGAACTGTTAAAGTTAAAATAAGGGATCAAGCCAAGGTGACAATTTCTGAAGTTAAACTTGCATCCCATGCCTTCTTGTTTCTTGGTCTACTCAAGTCAATAGTAATGGAAACAAAATGGTCTAAAGTTGAGCAGAAATCCCATGCCTTTTTGTTTCCATTGCTATTTACTTAAGCTGACCAACAAACAACAAGTTATAGGATGCAAGTTTAACTTCAGAAATTGCCACCTTAGCTTGATCCCTTATTTTAACTTCAACAGTTCTTGGCGTAAGTTTCATTCTTGATTGTACATTTTCCCCTTTCTCAATGAACGTAAAATGGCTTCCTTAGACTTGTATTTCTTTCTTTGGAGGTGCTCATTCAGACCACGCTAACTAGTTACAGTTACCTAGTAAAATGTACAGTTCCAATCTACTTTACCATTTTTCTTTTCAACAACGACTGGCGGATTTTCATTTTTGAATACACTTTCATATTTTTAACTCATTCAGATTTTAATTTTTCAAGTAAATTTCATTGGCCGGATTCGCTATAAGTTCCTTTCTACCCTGTGTTTCTTTTCTTTAATAAGATTTAAGATAATATAGTCTACAACAACTCCCCCTTCTTTCGCAGATATTTCCTACAATACTTCTGTCTTATAATCATCAACCCGAGCAACCTATCCATATATATTTAGACCAGGGGGATTTCAATTGGATTTCTATTCTTGTTTGCTACAGTGAGAGGCTTCAGAGGCCTTCTCAAACTCTGTTGCACCATTAAAACTAGTCCAATCACTATTGAATCTCTATACTGCCATCAATCTTCATCCCTTCTCTAAAATTAACGCATAAACATGAGTAAAACCGTCATTAAATTATAATAGGGCATTGACACCACCTTCTTGATCCCTCATCTTTATTAGTTTGGACCTATCAAACTTAACTATAAATTACAAGATCTTATTTGAAAGATCAATGTTAATCAGTAAAACACTACATTCACAAAATCAGTATACTTTATGTGTGTTGTCCGATAACCTGATCAGTAATAAATACCTTCCACATATGAAAATGGATCCATCTATCTGAGTGAACCTTATTCTTTCTACTCCATCAATGATAAAAACATAATAGTGTTTTATCTTCAGTTCCCATCATGAAGTAGTGTACAAAACTATAGAGACTCAAAGGGTAACCATCTTCAAAACCTTTCTTCTTAATCTTCCAGGAAGAGTAATAACAATCTCAAAAACTAAAAATCTGATCAAGAAACCCTTACTTCTACTGGATTGAGTTCTTCCAACAGATGACCCATCTGTTTCAACTAATGGAAAATCTGTTGGAAGAACTCAATCTAATAGAAAAGATTTATAGTACTCCCAATAGATGACCAATCTTAGAAGAATTGAATCCAGGTTTTGTGTTCTTCCAATAGATGACCAATCTATTACAATCGATGGGCAAACTATTGGAAGAACTAAATTTAGGTTTTTGTGTTTTTCCAATAGATGACCAATCTGTTATAATAGATGGACCATCTGTTGGAATAACTCAATAAAATGGTTATTAATAAAAAAAGGTTATTAAAAAGGTAAAAAGTCATGAATTTTTAATTATTTAATAAAGAAAAATAGTTCATAAATAAATAATAAGAAAAAAAATGATAAATACAATTTTAAACTATAAATTTTTATTTATTTAATTTTAATAACTAATGTTAATAGTAAAAGGGAGAAAAGTCATGACTTTTCACCTTTTTTGTATTTAAATCTATTTTTTTAAAATTTAAATAATCAAAAAGTCACCAGTTTGATTTAATATATATATATATATATATATATATATATATATAATTATTGAAAAAGAGGTGAATAGTCGTGACTTTTTGTCTAACACATTCACATTCAATCCTCTATAAATAGGTCCTTACTCGTTCATCTCCTCCACTTTATTTATTTTTAGCATCTTGTCTTTGTCTTCCATAAAAACACCATTACATCTTCAACCACTCCTCTTTCAAAAGAAATTTTTTTTTTGTCTGCTGAGGTATGTTTTATTTTCTTGTTCTAAGATGTAAATTGTTAACATATTATGTTTTTTTTTTGTAAACTATCAGTTGGTAATATATGTTGTATTACATTGTGAATCTTTTCTTTTCTTTAACATTTTACGTTGCTTCTTAATGCATGCATGATCTAGATATGACTGATCCTGTTTGGAATATGGTAATTCTGATCGACACCATGCAAGAACTTGAAAGGCTAGTTCATGAACTACGATGGGAGTTGGGCGCCACGAGAGTAAGGGTGCTTCATGAGATTCAAAGGCTGAGGGCCCTACTACTTCCCAATGAATTTTCGGTTGACAATAATAATAATAATAATAAGGTTATTTTTTTATTTTATCATATGAATTTTGTTTTATTTATATTGAATACTTAATGTATGCTTTATTTTATTTTATTTTGTATTTTGCATGTAATGAATGAAAAAATTTATGTTTGGTCGACTTTGACTTTATTTCCTATTTAATTTTCATTCTATCTATTTCTTTTTCTTAAGATTTTAAAGGGTGTACATAACCAGATTTGAGCATTTGGGAGTGGAAAGAATCAATTACTACAAGAAGTTTGGTTGAGTCTATCACATAAACAATCTCATAAGAAATCTAGTTGATGGATTCTTCAATGACAATTTCATTGAGTGTGTCTATCTATCACTTAAATAAAATCATAAGAAATCTAGTTGAATTGACACAATTTTTAATCCAGTGAAAAGGGATTTAAGTTTTTGCAACAGATAGACCATCTGTTGTAACAGATTGGTCATATATTGGAAGAACACAATCTTATGGCAAAAACTGTAATGCGTTCTTCCACAATCCAGTAGCAAGAGTTTTGAGTTCTTACGATAAATAATCTATCTGTTGCAACAAATTGGTCATCTGTTAGATGAACACTATCAGTGGCACGGATTGTATTGTGTTCTTCCAGCAGATTGACCATCTGTTGCAACATATGGTCCATCTGCAGAAAATATTTTTATAGTCTGCTATATTTTGTTAATTTTCTGTTGTCTTTTTTTTTATGCACAAATTAATTTTTGGACCATAAATAAAAACATATTTTATATAATAAATAATGACATTTACGTTCCCAACAATGAGTTAAAATTATCAAAGTCATAACAAACAACAACATAAGTTTATTAGCACAATGATCACGGTGCATTACGATCTGGGCATGTAGTTCTTTTATGGTTAACGCTCTTACATATGTAGCACTTATTTTTTATTGATGGAAATAATTCTTCGACTCCATGCCTCCTATTATATCGCCTTCTTCCCAGCTTGATACTGCTTGGGTCAATATATGGAGGATGTATTAATCTCTCCAAAAGCTCTACAGGAACAACCCAAGAATCTTTAGGAGGCACCAAATTGATATTCTCATGATATGACATTATATATCTTTCCATCGAATAATATGGAGACGAGTACTCATAAATTTGAGCTCCATATTGGGCTCGAATTGTTGCCATAACATGTGGACAAAGTATGTTGTCCAAGTCAAAATCTCTACATGTACAAGATTTTGTATAAAGATCGATCATGGCAACATCACAATGATCATCGACACTGAACTTGTAATTTTCTATTTATGAGCAAATAACTTATTCTCCAAACTGAGGTTCCTTGATATTTTTTTTCCAATTTTTGGAACAAGTCTATTTCTTGTGTTCACGAATTGCATACGCCGGCCTTCCATGAAATATTTTTGCATACTTCTTATTTATTTCATCAAATAGCACTACAATGGGAAATTTTCTTTCAATGCCAAACAATGAATTCGCTAATTCAATTATGTTTGACATTATAATATTATACCTATACATGAAAATTCACTTAGTACGACATAATACAGTATTACAAACTTGTAAATCAAACAAAACATTAAATTTATAATAATGTACCTACTTCTGGGATAAAATATCCGGCTCTATCTCTCAAACCTGACACATTTAAGATATTGTGCTACCTTGGGTAACATATCCCTTATTTGATTGAAATGGTCAAAAAGCTCAGTCTATCATATGCTTTAGCTGCTCTATAAGAAAGATACATAACCCTTTTGTTGTGAAAGTTGATTCGAATATTTTCTCCATCATACAATAACCAAAGTGAGCTGAAGTGTAGAAAATTGAACCCATCCTTTGAATACTTAGATTCCTATCCAAAATAATACACAACTCTTTGGTATTGTCTACACAACTTTGTATTTGTACAAAAAAATATGCATACAAGGCATCATATTCCTTGTCCACCACATAAAAGAGACAGTAAAAATGTGACTCTCCATATCTTGTGCCACCACTGTTAGAAAAACTCCTCCATACTTGCTCCTCAAGAAAGTCCAATCAACGACTATGAATTTTCTCAATTGTTGAAAACCAAGAATTCAAGCACCATAGGATACAAAAAAGTACTTTAACCTTCCATTTTTATCAACATGCAACTTCGTCTTACTACTGCGATTTGTAGACTCAAGCATATAAGATAGGCATCAAGGACTGTATATCCGTGCTCATGTGTCCCCCTTACCAAGTCATTGGAAATCCCCATGTCCATATATAACTTCCAATAATTGACTGTAATAGCCAATTCTATATGGAGTTGATTGGCCATATCACTTATAGAAGGGTCTTTGCCATTAGGAAATCTATTTTGGAAATATTTACTGAGGACCTTGGCAGTGGCTTGAGGATTATGTCTTGTAATATACTCTGAACCACATTTGTGATACTTTTCATAAAATTTAATAATGAATCTGTAAGAACTTAAGTATTTCACAACCCTCAACCACCACTTGCATTCCGAATTAGAACATCTAAAATAATAGAAATTCCTCAAATTAATCAACTTCTTTAGTCAAAAATCATTTTACAAGCAAGAAATATACAAAGAAGAATCTAGTTCATCCTTATTTTTGAATGTCATTCCCATGTAAAAACCTGTCTCATCATCTTGATGATTGACCGACTGCATTAATTAAGAAAAACTGCCCACTGTATTGCTCACAATAATAGACGTAGATGTTTGATCATCCTTCACCACTTGATATCCACTACTCTCATCATTATGTGGAAAATTCATGTCCACATCATCCAATTTATCATCATACATAACTTCTTTTTCTTATTATTTTTCATCTACATTATGATTCTCATTCTCTCTTAGTTTTTCAACCACGTACACCCTTAACATAGGACTAGATGAATCACTCAGATAAGCACACAATCAAACTTGATCTGTTATCTTGAAAGATAGTACCCTCTGATTTTCAAAGGATCTGTGCATGTAGCTTATGATAAGTTCTTCCAATTGATAATTTAGTCCACAATAGCTAATTATTAAATTCACAAAATTGTCAATATCACTTTGGACTGCCATCACTATCATCTCTAACACTTCACCCTCCTTCCAACGCCAAACATATCAATTGTTCTTCTCGATCCATGAACTATAACAATATACCCCTATTGTTATTGATCTCTCCATTAATGGTACATAAAGACATTTGTTAAAAAAGTTAACAATAATATTATAATAAAATTGATAATGATTATGTAGTATATACAACAGCATAAGAAATTATATACACTACACTATCGTTATCAATGTTGCAATAGATGAGACATCTATTAGATTAAGCTTTAGTTTTTTTCCCAGAATAGTAACATGAATCTTAATAATGAATCATCTGTTGCAATAGGTGAGTAATGTTTTATAATAAAAGACTGATCTGTTATAACAGATGACTCACCTAGTGGGATTCATGTTACAGTACTATAGAACCTGAAGCTGATTTCAATAGATGAGTTATCTATTGGAATAGGTGACTCATCTATTGTAATAGATTATCCATTTATTACAACAGATGACTCACCTATTGGGATTTATGTTACAGTACTATTGAAGGTACCTAAAGCTAATTCCAATAGATGAGTTATCTATTGTAACAAATTACTCACCTATTGTAATAAATGACTCATATGTTAGAATAAGCTTTAGGTTCTATAGTTTTGTAACATGAATCCCAATAGGTGAGTCATCTATTGTAATAGATCACTCATATTTTACAATAGATGAGTCACCTATTCTAATAGATAACTCATATGTTCGAATCAACTTCAGGTTTTACTAACACAAGTAAGTTATATGTTATAACAGATGACTCATCTATTGCAATAGATGACCTATCTGTTGGATTCATGTTACAACACTATATAACCTATAACATAAATCCAACAGATATGTCATCTATTTAATATATGACTAATCTGTTGCAATAGATGACTCATTTGTTACAACAAATCACTCATTTGTTGGATTCATATTCAGGTCCTATCCATTATTGAAAAACAGAAGTAACAGTGTACCTAGAAGAGAAATTCAACTAAAAATCTACCAAAATCACCTATGAAGTAATGCCCAAGTAATATATGAATAAAATTTAACCTAAAAAATTGGTCAAGTAACAGTAGTAATGATAACAACAACTATGGTCAACAATAAGAAGATGATGATAATGAACAAAGAAGAGATGATAATGAAAAAGAAGATTATGATAATGAAGAAGATAATGAATAAAGCAATCAAAGTAGTATCAATAATGAACAACAATAAATGCGAAAAGAGAGAAAACAACAATAAATATGGAGAGAGAGAAATTTATATTTTTCCCTTCTTTTCTAGTTATATTAGGGTTTACATTGGATCAAAGTGTAAACCAAAAAACTTGTGGGATATTCTCAAACTTTCTTAATCCATAATCAAATAATTGTCACCTACACTAAATTATTAAAACTTGAGTCACCTATACCTCATTTTCAAACTCTTTTGTCACATTTAACTCAAAACCCCTGTGTTTGTATGTTTATACGTAATAGATCTAAACTCCATTATTTTCTAAAAAAATGTTTTTTCTTAAACAAAGTGTTAAGAAAAGAAATTCCCAAACAACTGTAGTTATTGATAGATTTAGAGAGAGCAAAAGAAAGTGATATTATCCCTCTTTCTCTTTCTAGATTTTCTACTCTAGAACTTATTCACTTTGAATAAATTGGTTAAAAAATAAGACAAGATCAAAGATGGTACAACTTATTCGCTCTGACCCAGTTGGTTGATGGACGAGAAGATCAAAGTTGAGTAGGGGCAGCTGTAAGGTGGGTAGCTGTAATAGGGTGATGTGCTTTTTAATGTAGAAAAGCAACAACAAAAATATTGGGAGGGGCAAATGCCATATCCATAGAGCTTTTTTACTCTCTTTTTCACCTCAAATTTTTATCCTTACTATTCGGGATCAAAATGCCTGTGTCGTTGTCTCATATATCGTTTACTCTATGTGAAACACATATACTTCTTTGAGGTTGTTTCACAAGAATGTGTCTAATTGGTACAATATTGAAGGGATTTATGTGTCCACTAAGTGTTAGTCCTAATTCAAATGTGCGAATAAACAACTTTAACACTCTATTTGGATGATGGGTTGTAATGGTTTCACAATGTAGGATATTGTATGGTATAATATTATACAACATAGTACAATACAATGTATTATTTTGTTTTTTGATGATAATTTTATTATTTGGTTTGATGGTATAGTACTGTATCATAACTGATAAGTTTACTAAAATGTCCTTAATTATTATAAATATTAAATTTATCAATAATTGTTAATAAATAATTTTCTTCTTGCTAATCTGTTACAAATTATTCCATATAAATATTTGAAGTTGTTAAATTCATGTAAATTTTAATAAAATCAATAAAAGAGTATATTAAAATAAACATAATCAGATTTATTTTTTATAATAACACATTTCATTTCCTTTTGGTGTTTTGGAATGTGACCACCAACGACAAGTACAAAGTTTGAATGCATCTTGTGTGTGTGCTATGAGTGCGTTCGGTATGAAATTAAAAAATCTAGAAATGAATTATTTCTTATTTTCTTGTGTTTGTTACTCAAATAGAAAACTAAAAAATTTGTATATATTTAACACAAAACAATGAGAATAAATGGGATAAGGGGGTGAGGTAACAAAAATATTATAATTTTTTTGTTAAAAAAATATTTGGGGATGGGACAGTGGAGTGGGGGATCGAGGGTAAGGGTAGGGGTATGGTAAGAAAAAAGTTTTGAATTTTTTTAATAGTAAATTAAAAAATATTTTTTTGCTAATAGGTACATAGAGGAGAGGGGGCTGGTAGGAGGTGGTACTGGGGTAAAAAAATTTTCAAAACTTTTTTAAAAAATAAAAATAGATTTGGGAGAGGGGATGGTAAGTGATGGGGAAAGGGGAGGGGTGGGTGAGCGTGGGGTAAGAAATGGTTTTAATTTTTTTTTAAAATAGGGTGGGGGTTTGGTAAGGGGTGGGGTCGGGGTCAGGATAAGGGGTGGGAAAAGAAAAAGTTTAAAATTTTCTAAAAAAGAAATTTAAAAAATACTTCCTCCGTTTAAAAAAGAATGACCTACTTTGACTTGGCACAAAGTTTAAGAAAATAAAGAAGACTTTTGAATCTTGTGGTCTTAAATTAAAGTTGTGTCAAATGTACCAAAATGCCCTTTAATCTTGTGTTCCTAACATGTCATGTAGAAAGTTGAAATTAAAGTATTGCCTAAAAAAGAAAGGGGTGATTCTTTTTTTAAACGAAAAAAAAAAAAGAAAAGTAGGTCATTATTTTTTAAATAGAGGGAGTAATATTTTTTTGGGCGGGGCAGGGGAGGGATGGGGGTTGGGGTAGGAGGTGGAGTTAAATAATATAAGGTAAATGATAACATAGGATTATATAGTATTAAATAAGGGCATAATTAGAAAAAAATAAGCAAACCATAGGATACCACCAAATTTGTGGCTACATAAAGTGAGGATTTTTCAAGGTTACCAAACTATGAAATTAAACCATTCTATACTATACATTTTAAGAACAATCAGAACAAATATGGTTCTCTTAGTAATCATATCATACCATACCAAAAAATTTATTACGGGTGAGGAGTACCACATCATATGTGTGTGAGGATATTTTTTAATGGGAAAAAAATAGCGGACCCCACTTTTATAAATTACTAATCAATATTATACTATTCACAACCACCCCCACCCTACCCCATTGATTCATTTCTTTCTTTTCGTTCTTATTCTCCTCTCTTTTTTAAATAGTTATTCCTATAATAAATATTGACCTTTGTGAGTGTGTTAGTTGTGTAAACTTTTTGTTTCCATTGCTCTCCCTCTTTGGATATCCAACCCATTTGAAATAGCTTTCACATTACACCTACTCTAATTTAAGATCCTATTCGGGACACAACCTGAAAATATAAATCTTTTTTTGTTTTCTGGTTATTGGAATTAGTTTTTTTTTTTGAATTTTTATTTTTTTTGGTTAGCTGGGGTTAAGTTTTTTTGACAAAAGATTGAATTTATATTCATTTTGGTTATTTGGGATTGAGTTTTTTTGGTAAAAAGATTCATCTTTTATAGTTTTTGGTTGTGTGGGGTTAAGTTTTTTATTTTTTAAAAAGGTTTGATCTTTTGTAGTTTCTGATCATGTGTGTTTAAGTCTTTTTGTGACAAGACTCAATCTTTTATTGTTTTTGGTTGTGTGGGATTTAGTTTTCTTGTTTTTGGTCATCACAAGTTATGTTTATTTAAAAAAGATTCAATATTTATTGATTTTGGCTGTGTGAGGTTGAGTTTTCTTGAAAAAAGATTATATCTTTATTGATTTTGATTGTGTCGGGTTAAATTTTTTGAAAAAAATATTCAATCTTTTATTGTTTTTGGTTGTGTGGTATTAAGAAATGTTGTGTAAATACATAAATTTTTGTGTAAAAGGAAGGTGTTTCATTAGGGGGATGAAGATAATAGTGAAAATGTAATGGAGTATGAGCGGAGGGTAGAGGAAGAAGAGGAAATAGAAAGGGAACTGAAAATGGAAAAAGAAAGAGGAGAAGAAGAAGGGAAGAGAGAAGGTGAACGGGCGGGGTGGAGATAGTTGTGAATAGTATAAAATTGATTGGTAATTAAAAAGTGGGCCCACTATTTTTTTCCTCATTAAAAATATCCTCTCACACGTATGACGTGGTACTCCTCACCCATAGTAAAAAAATTCCATACCATACCATGTCTAATCACCATCCAAATAGTGTGTAAGGGGGGCGTATGTATTTGGCCTTTCCCCCCTTTTTGCCATGCATTCTTTGACCAAATCTATAAGACTTCGAAAATCCCAGTCAATATTAGAACAATGCTTCAAGTTCATGCAAAATCAAACATCATGTTTTGGTAGTTTTATAAGTGCTTTAGACATATATTAAGACCACCGATAACTCCTATCTTATAAACAAGTCAAAATATTTCTTACCAATTGAATTCTTGGGAAGAATATTGATATAGTCAACATCAAACGATCATAACTTCTAGATTACTAAGAGTTGTTTAGCTCAAAACCCACCAAAAGATAGATAAGTTATTAAGCTTTTCAACATATTCAATTTTTTCTTAATCCGATATATGGAGTAAAAAGTTATGCTTGATTTACCAAAAGAGTGTCTGTTTGCCAAAGCACGACGGCTCGGGTGACGGATTATCGCACCAGCGATAGCCCGTCGGGCCAAACTACCACCCTTAAGTAGTAGGACTAATATTTTTTCATTTTGGGATTGTTTGAGAGAAGGTTGGCCATGGGAGTGACGGTCCGTCGCCCAAATTGTCATCCGAAACAGTTCTGCACTGTTATGACATTTTTAAAGGGTTATTATTTTATCCTTTTCCACTCTTTAAACACCAAAACATCTTTTTATGCACTATTCTAAGGCTGAAATATAAGGCTAAAACACTCCAAATTCTCCACTAACTCAAATTCAATCGATGCATAGAGAGAAAAAAAAAGAGAAATGGGTGATTTTCTTCTCCCAAGGAAAAAAACTAAGGTTCTTCAATTTCAAACTTCAAATCCAACGATTTCATCTAGGTTCTCAACCTCAGATATGTGAAATTTCATCAATGGGTTTTCTTTTACTTATTGAGTCCCAAAGATTACTCAATTCCCCAAGTTTATTTCACCCCTCAAGCTTAGAGTTTCCTTGGAAAGTGTGGATTTCTTAAGTTTTCAATTTATTTCTTTAACTAAACCATGAATATCTGTTTTCCCATGAATTTGAGCATCTTTCTTTTTACAAAATTACAAAATATAATTATATTGATAAATTTTTTATTTTTGGGCTTGAGTTATGAAATTTCTTATTACATTTAGATTTTGATATTTCCATGATTAGTTGCATTTTATAGAGATAGTGGGTTATGAACATCGGATGGCCTAGGATTTCATGCATACACTTATGAATATTAAATTCTAGAGCATACATGTTATTTAATGCTTTCAGATTATGCATTTGTTCTTGATTTTCAGAATATTATTATTATTGAGCATTTTTCAATAATCAGCGTCATTCAGTTTGGAGTAGTACATAGCACTAAGCGAATGCTGGAATGGAAGCTCACCTGTTAGTTAGGTTGATACCTTTAGTAGAAGTCCCTAAGTTCTAAAACTACAGAGTCAACATAGGTTCTAAAGGGTCACCCGCCATACCAGGTTTGACACCTTAGTCCTTTCGGTCATTAGCTTAGTGGATCCATATCAGTTAGTATTCATACCATTGGCAAGATACGAAACACCTATCCAACTAGGGTTACAGTTTAGACCTTAATTAGCTCAGATTGGGGTATGTCGGTTAGTGGTAGCTCCCACAGTCCGTAATTCATAGTTCAGATTCAGATACTTGCATGACCTTTTATTCAATTGTTCAACTTATCACACAATACATGTTTATTACTTGGTCTTGCATCAGATTACCATGTCACATTTATCATATTCAGTCTATATCAGTTATTTCCCATCTCACATACTCATTACATTCAAAGTACTGATGGCATACTTTCTTTACGCTATATTATCTTATAATATAGGTTTAGATGCTCAGCATCCAGATTGCTTTTAGTATAATTCCGCACCATATCCATAGCGGGTGAGTCCTCATCATTTGAGGGACAATTATCATTATTTCTTTTCAATATTTTTTTCTACTTTCAGATAGTTAGAGTTAGTAGAGGGGCATGTCCCAACAACTCATCTGATTTAGAGGTTTTCATATAGATAGTTATGTTTTCAACATGTTGACTATGTCACACAGTCTTAAATTTGATATCCAATACTAATTTTGATTTTATTATAATCAAGTCATTTCAGTTTAGTTTTCTCTCAGCATCTTATTATTTTCTTTAGAATTCTTAGTGTTTTGCCAGGCCATAAGTTAGCTTGGGGTCACTTGTGACTCTGAGCATCGTCTTACAAGTAGAAGACAATCTCAAATTATGGCAAACTTGGTATTAAAGTATCAGGTTTAAAGTGTCCTATGTTATTTGAAAGTCGCTTTAAGTAGCGTTTTTTTCATGGGTATAAAACGTGTCACACTTATGAGTCAGAGACTATGAAACATCTTAGGAAAAGTTTTATTTCTTTCATATTCATGTCGTACGATAGAGTGTGAACTCTATTAAAATATTTTTCTAACTCATCCTACATATTTATAAAAAAATGCCTCCCAAGAAAACTAACGGAAGGAGGAATGAGAACCAGCTAGAACCACCACTAGTTTCAACAAATATTCTGAATGAATAAGTCTCTCATTTTGAGTTTAGGGTTGCTTTCACATTATTATCCCAGTAAATGACAACCCATAACAACCAACAGGTTATTGCACCAACCAACCTAGTTGTGAATATGGCAGCAACCAGTGTCTGAGACTTTATTCGGATGAATCCTCTAAACTTCTTTGGGTCTAAGTTAGAAGAGGATCCATAAGATTTCTTGATAGTATCCAAAAGTTACTAAAATCGTGGACGTCACTTCAACTGAAAGTATTGATTTGGTTGCTTATCAATTGTAAGGAGTGGCTCACACATCGTTCAAGTAATGAAAGGATGATAGAGGTATAGATGCTGGAAGTTTCTTCCCACTTTAGTTTAGGATAGTCAAGGTGAAATATCCTGGGTTTTGACCCTTAAAAAATTTCTTAGAAATCCATTCTCCGGACCCAATACGACTCAAGGTATGAACTGTATACTAGGGTACGAGTGGTATAGTCCTATCATATGCTGACCAGTGTTAGTGGGTGGGATGGTTTAGTTCAATAGATTAGGTACAACTTAGAGGTATGAGTTGTAAGGCTTGGTACGAGTCATTTCAAGGACTCGTATGGTAGGTAGTGTTTAATTCTTCTGGTATTTTATTCTGCCAAAGATATGGGTTATAGGTATGGATCGTATGTTATGGTTATGACTTGGTTGGATGATTTATATACTAGATGGTGTTTGATCGAAGGGTTGAGTCTTAGATATAAGTGATGGATACCAATTTTATAAAAGGGTATGACTCGTATGGGTCAGTCGTATCCCTATGATGGGTTTTAAGGGATTTGAGTAGGGGTATTCTAGACATTTTCCTACTTACGCTAACTAGGACCCCCAAATTCTAATACACTTAGGAGATTATTTACCCTATTATTCTATTCATTAACACTTAGAAACTATTCCAAAATATCTCATTATTCTCTCAAGATATTTTAGGGCAAGAAGGCTAGGGTTTCATTTTGTGGACTGCTTTGGGGCTTGTCTTAGTGATTTTCTTCCATCAATTCTTTGGTATAAGGCATGACTCTCTTTCCTTATTGTAATTTCAACTAAAGGCATAGTTTATATAATTGATTTCATGGTTTTACTATTTCATGATTATGGTTTCCAACTATTATTTAGGGGTTTTGATAATAAATGCTTAGTTATGGTTTCCTATGGTTTTACTTATGATTTTATATGCATCAATGGAGGATTTGGACAATTGGATTTTATGGTAATGGTTTAATGGTCTTTGGAATTGGTTTTGGTTATATTGTGCCCCTAAGGTGTTTGATAAAATGCTTATAAAGATATGTTTATTGCATTGACTTATTTAATGGAACTCTTGCATGTTTTAAACTAGATAAAGGATTTATGCATGGTTTAGATGGTTTGAAATGGCTAAATGCTATATAGTTATGCTTTTAGAGAACATAGAAGTCTTCCAAGTAGATTTATTATGGTAATTGGAAGGGTACCTAAGGTCCCCTTAACATAAACAGTTTGGCTATAGATATTACTTGCAAGTAAGAGATGGTATGACGATACCACTAAGATTGGAATTGATTAATAAATGGTCAATGGATTGTTTGTACATGGTTTTAATTATTCATTAATGGTTGGGTGTATAGCTAAGCCATGAAGTTGGCAGTCTCAGGGGGATCAAAACTAGAAACTCATATTTATCAATATGAGTGGTCTTGATGACCATGCGCGTGTCACATTTTATATTGGGGATGTACTAGTCATCCCATGAGATATTTCCTGATCGTGCGGCACTGGGGGCCCCTTTCAACAAGGGCAGCTGAACCCGTACATCCCATGGATGGTTAGGATGACAAAGCTACACGACCCTGGTATAGAGGTTTTAAATGCATGCTAAACCCGATTCCCTTTTTTAGCACTTATATATGTATGGTTCTATGCATTATGGATGGTTTTACTTGGTTTTATAACTAGCATTATTTTATCCTTATCCTGAGATTCATGCTAGCGATCATTTGCTAACCTCATCTACTGGTGGCTGTATACCCACGCTATGCACGAACCATCTATTCTACTCCTATTTATTACATGGATTTGGTATTAGTATTTGGACTAAAGTGGTGAGTTTCCATCATTTTGAAAGGCATTATTTCATGTTATGGATTTATTTAGATACTTTTCTTTTATTTTGAATATTGGTTTTGTCCATAATTGGGGGCATGTCCTAACCAAATTTGTTTACTCTTTTGGATAGAGCCTTTGTGGTAATTCTAGGGGTTGGTATTGGTGGGATCAATATTGGTGTTAGCCTTAGCATTGGACTAAGATGGTGGGCTGACATCATTAGATGATATTGTTGGTTGGTACATCCTACTATATTTTGAGATTGATTTTCATATTATGTTTTAGTATTCCTTTTGGTTTATCGCCTATGGTTTGGTTTGGTATGGTTGGGTGGTTGGTGCGGTACAGTTGGAATTGGTTAGATCGATCACAGTTGCGATCCTATCCCAGAGTCTTAATGCGAATAATAATGCTATCTTGTTATATATTTAAAATTCAACCCATCTAAGGCTGGATATAGGTGGTTGGGTTAGGTAATAGGGGGCGATCCCCGATCCTGTTGGATGTGGGATTCTTTTTACGACAAGGACTGTGGTTGGGTCATGTCAAGTTGGTATCAGAGCCAAAGTTCATGGTCAACTAGGAAGTCCACAAAGTCATGTCGAGTAGAGTCTCCTTTAGGAGTATGAAGTACGCCACACTCATAAGAGAGAGACTATAAGACATTTAGGAATATTTCACTCTCTTGGTATTCTATCTTCAAGGTAAAGTTCTTAATCCTGAAATCTCATCTAATCCTTGTTTGTTCATCTTTCAGATCATGCCTCCTAGATATGAAACACAAAGAAATTCTTCCATCCCATCTGGGGATAATGCTGAAGGGGTTTGTCCTACGTCTGGAGTACATCTTCGATCTCATTGTCCTATTCCTGATGATGCTGGAGTTCCTTCTATTCTGGATAGTTCTCCTTAGGTCCCTCAGGGTAGCATGATGAATGCAAAATTTTGTCAGTCTATCCCTATTATTTCCTAATTGGTTGTTGCTCAGGCTGAGTGGGGTATGGTTGGTGCTTTTTCTGCTGAGGCTATAAGGGTTGGTAAATTTATGAAGATGGGTCCTCCAACTTACTGGGGTAAAGGTGAAGGAGGAACCACAGGGCTTCTTGGATGAGATGGAAAAGATATTTTAGGTGATGCAGGCTACTAATGTAGAGGGGATTAACTTTGTAGCTTATCATCTTAAAGATGTTAATTATTAGTGGTACGAGGAGTGGGATAGGGATATAGGTAATATAGAAGAGTAAGGGTTATTGGAGGCCTTTTCTAATGCCTTCTTGGATCAGTTCTTTCCTCAAGATTTGAGAGAAGCTAAGATGGAGGAGTTTGTAAACTTTAGGAAGGGGAGGATATTCTTAAAGGAATATGCTTTAAAGTTCCATCAACTATCAAGGTATGCTCCTGATTTGGTGGTTGATATGAGGTCAAGAATGAGAAAGTTTGCTTTTGGGTTGAATAGAGATTTTATTCTGGAAAGAAAGAATGCCTTGTTGATTAAAGATATAGACATATCGAGGTTGACTGTTCATATGCAATAGGTTGAGAATGAGAAGATAAAGTAAACAAATTTTAGGGATAGGCAAGGAAAGAGAAGCAGGATTTTTAATAAGAAAGGTGTTCAGTTTTAAGGTGTTAGGGATAGTTGGAGGTGGTAGAAAAAGAAGTGGGGGAGTTTTGGCTCCTTTCCTGCAAGTGCTCTTTATCAATCGAGAGACATGCATCATCAAGGTGGTGATAATTCTTGATAATAGGTTGCCCAATCTCAGGCGAGTGGAGGTCAGTCAGTTTCTTCGTGTCCTCTTTGTTAATTTTATGGTCATCCTTATTGAGGCTATTTCAAGGAAGAAAGGGACAAATGCTTTAAGTATGGCTAGGTAGGCCATCAACTCAGGGATTTTTCGATCAATAAGAATACTATAGGGGTAAATAAGATTCTTATGGCTTCATCTTCTGCTCCTAAACCTAGTAGGGTGGTATCTATTTCTATTACTGCTGCTGTTTCTAGTGTTGGTCAAAATAGGTTGTACGCTTTGGCATTGTAACAGGAATCTGAGGCATCACTTGATGTTGTTACTGGTACGTTACAACTTTTCTTTCATGACGTATATTATTTATTTGATCTGGGGTCTACTTTTTCTTATGTGACTCCATATGTGGTTGTATCTTTTGGTTTTGATTTAGAAATTATCTCAGATTCTTTTTCTATTTCTACCCTGGTAAATAACTTGGTTATTGCTAAGAGAGTCTATAGGGGGTGTGTGGTATCTGTTGGTAGTAGGTAGACCTTAGCGGATCCGTTTGAGTTGGATGTGGTAGATTTTGATGTAATTTTAGGTATGGATTGGTTGCATTCTTGTTATGCATTTATGGATTGTCAGACCCATAAGGTTATCTTTAAGTTTCTTAGTGAACCGGTTATAGAATAGGAAGTTAGTTCCTTAGCTCCTAGAGGTAGGGTTATTTCTTATCTTAGAGCTTGGAGGTTAATATCTAAGGGTTATCTTTATCACTTGGTCTTGGTTAAAGATTCTAACTTGAAAGGTCCTTCTTTATTTTGGTCCCTATGATTAATGAGTTTCCAGAAGTATTTCTGAATGATATTCCTGGTGTTTCCCTGGATAGGGAAATAGAGTTTGGTATCGATTTACTTTCGGACACTAGTCCAATTTCTATTCCTCCATATAGAATGGCTCCGACTGAGCTGATGAAACTCAAGGAGAAACTTAAGGATCTTCTAGATAAGGGGTTTATTCATCTAAGTATTTCTCCATCGGGTGCACCGGTGTTGTTTGTGTTCAAGAAGGATAGTTCCCTTCAAATGTTCATTGACTATAGGCAGTTGAACAAGATGATGGTCAAGAGAAAGTATCCTCTTCCTTGGATAGATAACTTGTTTAACCAGTTATAGGGTGCCAAGTTCTTTTATAAGATAGATCTTCGGTCTGGGTACCATCAGATAAAGATTAGGGAGGTTGACATCCCTAAGATGGATTTTCTTACTCCGTATGGACACTTTGAGTTCTTGGGGTTGTCATTTGGGTTGACTAATGCTTATGCAATATTTATGGACTTGATAACATGATGTTTAGGCAGTATTTGGATCTCTTCATCATTATGTTTATTGATGAAATTCTGGTTTATTCGAAGAGCAAGTTGGATCATGCTAATCACTTCTGTATGGTGTTGCAGACCTTAAAGGAACAACAATTGTATGCCAAGTTCTCTAAGTGTGAGTTATGGTTGAATATTGTGACTTTCTTGGGCCATATTACTTCTAGTAAAGGTATCATGGTGAATTCGCATAAGGTTGTTATGGTGAATAGGTGGCCTAGTCCCACGTCTCCATCCAATATTCAGAGCTTCTTGGGTTTAGCCGGGTATTATTAGCGGTTTATAGAAAACAACAATTTATGGAAAGCTTTTCTTCGATAGCTGATCCTTTGACTAAGTTGACTCAGAAGAAGGTTATGTTTTCTTGGTCGGATGCTTGTGAAAGGAGTTTTGAGAAGTTGAAGGATAAGTTAACTTCAACTCCAATCCTGACTTTGCCGAAAGACAATGATGGGATTGTGGTTTATTATGATGCATCTCGGGTAGGGCTTGGTTATGTTTTGATGTAGCATGGGAAGGTGATTACTTATACTTCCAGGCAGTTAAAGTTGCATAAGAGGAATTATCCTACTCATGATTTAGAGCTGTTGGAGGTTCTGTTTGCTTTGAAAATATGGAAGAATTATTTGTATGGTGTTAATATGGATATCTTTTCTAATCATAAGAGTGTTTAGTATGTGTTCACTCAAAAAGAGCTTAATCTCGGGCAGAGAAGGTGGCTTGATCTTCTCAAGGATTGTTATATGAGTTTTCACTACCACCCAGGTAAGGCTAATATAGCTGCTGATGCTTTTAGCTTGTTATCCATAGGTAGTTTAGCTCACGTGGAGGAAAGTAAGCAAGAGTTGGTGAAGGATATTCACCACTTGGATAATCTTGGAGTTCATCTCTTGGACTCTAAGGATGGTGGTGTGATGGTTTAAGAAGTGGTTTGATTGTCTCTTGGTGCAGAGATTAAAGAGAAATAAGTGCTAGATCCTATCCTTATGAAAATCAAGGGTGATGTCAGTGGGAAAAAGATAGTAATGTTTGAGATCAGTGGTGATGGTACTTTATGGTACTAAGGGAGGTTGTGTGTTGTTGATGTCGATGGGCTACGACAAAGGGTTTTGGATGAGGCGCATGAGTCACACTATGTTGTTCATCTTAGCTCGACTAAGATGTATCATAATCTCAAGGCGATCTACTGGTGAAATGGCATGAAGAGGGATATGGCTGATTTCATGGCCAAATGTATAGTGTGTCAATAGGTTAAGGTTGAGCACATGAGGCCAGGAGGGTTGTATCAAGAAATTGATTTACTCGAATAGAAATTTGAAGTAATCAATATGGACTTTATTACCGATCTTCCTCGGTCTTAGAATTAGTATGATTTAATTTGGGTCATCGTGGATAGGATGTCTAATTCCACATATTTCTTGCTAGTATAGACTACCTTTTCAACAGAGGATTATGTGCGGTTGTATATTTAGGAGATTGTGAAGCTACATGGGGTACCTATTTCAATTATATCTAGTTGTGGTATGAAGTTTATGTCTTATTTCTGGCGGTCTTTTCAGAGAGGGTTGGGACTAAGGTTAGTCTGAGTCCATTTTTCATCCACAGTCGGATGGACAAGTAGAGAGAGCTATTCAAACATTTGAAGATATGCTTCGAGCCTGTGTCATTGTCTATGGTGGCAATTGGGTTGAGCATCTACCTTTGGTCAAGTTTTCCTACTACAATAGCTATCATTCAAGTATTGGTATGGCTCCTTTCGAGGTGTTATATGGTAGGAGGTGTAGGTCTCCTATTGGGTAATTTGAGCTTAGAGAAGCGAACATATTTGGTCCGAACTTGGTTTATCAGGTGATATAGAAGGTCAAGGTGATTCGAGATAGGCTTAAAGCTGCCCAAAGTTGCCAAAAGTCCTATGTGGATGTTAGGCATAGAGACTTAGAGTTTTAGGTTGGGGATAGGGTGTTCCTCAAGGCATCTTCCATGAAGGGAGTGGTGCGGTTTGGCAAAAAGGGGAAACTCAGTCCTTGGTTTATTAGTCTGTATGTGATTTTGTGGAGATTTGGCAATGTTGCTATGAGTTGGAGCTTCCATCTAGCTTAAGTTTGGTTATTTGATCTTTCATATTTCTATGTTGAATAAGTTTCTTCGTGATCCTTCTTCGGTTATTCCTTTAGAAGGATTGGGTATTTCGGATTCTTTGTCTTATGAAGCGGTCCCGATTAAGATACTAGATAGGCAAGTTCATTGGTTACGGACCAAAGATGTGGCTTCGATTAAGGTTCTATGGCAGAACTATAAGGTAGAAGAAGCTACTTGGGAAGCGGAAGAGAACATATAGTCCAAGTATCCGCATTTGTTTTCTGCTTCTGGGATTTGTGCTGAAGGTATGTTTCTTGAACACATCTTTATTTTATGAGTTCATTAAATAAAGATTAACATCTTTGCCTCTTTATTTTCAAACATTGTTAAAGGGATGTTTGATAATGCAAATGAATCTGTATGTATGGTTACCCCTACCGTGTCTGTCACTCAGGGACGAATGTTCCTAGTAAGGGGGATTAAAACATCCTAAATTTTTTACCCTTAGAAAATTTCCTAGAAATTCGTTCTCCAGACCCAATATGACTCATGAGTATGAGTCGTATGCCGGGGTATGAGTGGTATGGTCCTATCATATGCTGACCAGTGTTAGTGAGTGGGATGGTTTTTGTCACTGGAATGGGTACGACTTAGGGTATAAGTCGTAGGGCTTGGTTGAGTCTTATCAAGGAGTCGTATGATGGGTAGTGTTTGATCCTCCTGGTATTTTATTTTTCCAGGGATACAGGTTATGGGTTTGGATCGTATGCTATGGTTGTGACTTGGTTAGATGAGTTGTATATTGGATAGTGTTTGATCCAAAGGTTGAGTCTTGGATATAAGTGGTGGATACCGATCATATAAGATGGTACAACTCGTATGGATCAGTCGTATCCCTATGATGAGTTTTAAGGGATTTAAGTGGGGGTATTCTGGACATTTCCCTACTTACCTTAACTAGGACCCACAACTTCTAATACACTTAGGAGGTTATTTACCCTATTATTCTATTCATTAACACTTCAAAACTATTCCATAGCATCTCATAATTCTCTCAAGAGCTTATGGGGCAAGAAGGCTAGGGTTTTTATCTTGTGGACTACTTTGGGGCTTGTCTTGGTGATTTCCTTCCATCAATTCTTCAGTATAAGGCATGATTCTCTTCCCTCATTGTAAGTTCAACTAAAGGCATGGTTTATATGATTGATTTCATGGTTTTACTATTTCATGATTATGGTTTCCAACTATTATTTGGGGGTTTTGATATTGAATGCTTGGTTATAGTTTCCTATGGGGTTACTTATGATTTTACATGCATCAATGGTGGATTTGGACAATTGGATTTCATGGTAATGGTTTAATGCTCTTTGGAATTGGTTTTGGTTATATTATGCCCCAAGGTGTTTGATAAAATGCTTATAAAGATATGTTCATTGCATTGACTTCTTTTAATGGAACTCTTGCATCTTTTAAACTTGATAAAGAATTTATGCATGGTTTAATGGTTTGAAAAAACTAAGGGCTAAATGATTATGCTTTTGGAGAACATGAAAGTCTCCCAAGTGGATTTAATATGGTAATTGGAAGAGCACCTAAGGTCCCTTTAACCTAAATATTTTGGCTATAGATGTTACTTGAAAGTACGGGATGGTATGGTGATACCATTACTATTGGCCTTGGATAATAAATGGTAAACATATTGTTTGAACATGGTTTTAATTGGACATTAATGGTGGGGTGTGTAGCTAAGCACTAGAAAGTGGCGGTCCCAGGAGGATCAAAATTGGAAACTCATATTTGCCGATATGAGGGGTCTTGATTACCATATGCGTGTGTCACATTTTATATTCGAGTATGTACAATTCATCCCATGGGATATTCCCTGGTCGTGCGATTACACGCACTGGGGCCGTTTCAATGGGGGGAGCTTAACCTGTACGTCCCGTGGGTGGTTAGGGTACACAACCTAGGTATAAAGGTTTTAAATGCATGCTAAACTTGATTTCCTTTACCGATACTTATATATGTATTGTTGTATTTATATTGGATGATTTCACTTGGTTTTATAACTGGCATTATTTTATCCTTATCTTGAGATTCATGCTAGCAGTCATTCGCTAACCTCGTTTACTGGTGGTTGTATACCTACGCTATGTAGGAATCGACTATTCTAATCCTCTTATTTAGCACGCGGATTTGGTATTAGCATTTGTACTGAAGTGGTAAGCTGCCATCCTTTTGGAAGGCATCATTTGATGTTATTGATTTATTTAAACACTTTTCTTTTATTTTGGATATTGGTTTTGGCCATGGTTAGGGGCATGTCCAAATAAGATTTGTTTACTCTTTTGTATAGAGGCTTTATGGTACTTCTGGGGGTTGGCATGGGCAGGATCGTTATTGGTGTCAGCCTTGGTATTGGAATAAACGGTGGACTGACATCATTGGACAATATTGTTGGTTGTTCCATCCTACTACATTTCGGGATTGTCTTTTATATTATGTTTTGGTATTCCCTTTGGTTTATGGTCTATGTTTTGGTTTGGTTTGGTTGGTGCAGTACTGTTGGACTCGGTTGGGTCGGTCACGGTTTTGACCCTATCCCAGAGTCTTAATGAGAACAATAATGCTATCTTGTTATATGTTCAAAATTCAGCCTATCTTAGGCTGGATATAGGTTGTTGGGTTAGGTAACCGGGGCGATCGTTGGTCCTAGTTGGACTTGGGATTCCCATTACAAAAAGTCCCGGGGTCAAGTCGTGTCACAAGTTATAGGAATTCATATACTTGAAGCAGGGCAACATGAGTGTCATAGACTATTCGCTTTAAGTTTTCTTAGTTGGCAAGATATGCTTCGTCTATGGTTGTTGACTCTAGGTCCCGAATAAGAAAATTTGTGTCAGGTGTTTCTGAGGATGTAGTCAAAGAATGTAGAATGAATATTTTGGTTGAAGAGATGGACATCTCCAGATTGATGGTCTATGCTCAATAGATTGAAGAGGAGAAAATCAAGGAGAACGAAAGGGAGAGTAAAGGAGCCAGAACTAGTGGCTTTAACTTCTCTTAGCAAAGGTTAGATTGTGGTAATTGTTGTTAGTTTTGCAACAAATCTTCAGCTCCATCCCCATCTTTATTTAGTTCTCCAGTACCCAAGTTCAGGTAAGATACTCGAGATAGAGCGCCAGGCTCTAAGTCCTAGGGTAATGTGAATAGTATTCGTACTAACTCAGTTTGCAAAAAATATAGTAGGAACCACAATGGTGAGTGTATAATGGGCAGTGACACGATCCGAACTTCGGACCATGTCGTATGGGCACCTCAAGCTCACATAAACTAGAGGTTGCCCCGATAACCCAACCTAAGTATCTCAACATACCATAGGAGTTGAAGGAACTCCAACTCATATATTAAAATAGCGGAAATAATAAAATAAGTCAACATTTTATTCATTACAATAACTACGCCTAAGTTCACAGTTGTTCAAAACTCCTCTATACAATACCGAAGTCAATAAGTGTATATGTTGGGACAAGCCCCCGATTATAGCCCAACTAAGTCTTAAAGAGACTAAGTCTAATGATAGAGACCAATAAATGACGTATTCCAAAGTAAGGAAACTCACCGCTTAAGTCTAGCACAAACCGCCTCGATCTACTAATCACTATGCTGGTAAAGAAAAAGGTGCTCCGGGATCTATGTAGCATGGGGACGTAGCGTCCGGAGATGTTTAACTGTTGGAACCCTAGCATGTAAGACAAGGATAAGTGATAAAATAACATTATTATTCAACAGAAGGACAATATATCACATTTCATCTCATTCGCACACATTTCCATAGATATAGATATATCACATGCTAATCAAGATATCATATCAAAGGATCGTCATCATTCTCAAGAATTCATTCATTAGACTTGGAGTGGATGACTACCACCTCCCACACTCATACGTTCATCATTCTCAACATGCTAAGTACTTCAACCACAGTCAGATTATCATTAGATAAGGGACTTCACCCGTGCACAAACATTCATTAGCCAAGGACTGTAACCATATTCACAATCATTCAAACAAGGAACTTTACCCATGCACATTCATCATTCAACAAGGGACTTTACCCACACACATTTATCTAGGCAAGGGACTTTAACCTTATGCCTATTTCTTAGATAAGGGACTCTAACCACATGCCATATGTGGACTTTACCACAAGCCTCTTCATGAGGCGAGGTACTTTGATCACAAGAGCTCTTCTTGTGCAACGGGACTTTACCTTGCATTTTCATTGGACGAGGGACTTTAAATCCATGACATATCATAGGTAAGGACTTTAACCTTAAGCCATCACATAAGAAAAGGGACTAACTTTAAGGCATCACCACCATCAATAGTTGACATTTGGGACTTTACCCTCTTGTCTATGCATCAATGCACATTCAACACAGCACTTAGGGACTTTAACCATTTAGCCAATTCAATCACTATAAAAGACCCCATGGTCCTTATGGGAGCCTTAATTGCTCAACAATTTCAATAATCCAATGCCTTCATTCAATTCATCACACAAATCATTTTATAGTCCTCAAGACATTCACATTTCAATAGCATTCTTAGCCACGCTTTAGTTCAATACACCATTTAAGTTCATTTTCATATTAAGGGACTTCACCCTATTATTAGCCATTATCTCAGAAAGATCATCACTTACACATTACATGGCTCACAATTCTCTTATCATAATATTTATAAAACATTTATACTCATTGGTCCATTGCACTAGTTCAACATATCATCAACAATTGACTAGACAATTCACTTAGACAAATTTCACAAACACCTTTTGTGCATACTTATGACAAGGTCATTTTAATGGTAGCTATTATCAAGACTAGGGTTACTCAAGAACCTCATGTTAAACAACATTCAACAAGAATTGACATATTCAATCTACCATCAATAACATGTATCAACACAAGTATAAACAAGAAACATCATTATTCATTGTTAGGTAGTAAAACCCTTTTCATTTGATTCAAAACCACCATGTACACTTACTAATCCAAGTGTGAAATACATGGGTTTAGTGTAATTTAAAGAGGGGAAGAGATAAACGCCTTAAAAAACTTGAATCACCAATAAACTTGACCTTTTCCTTTTGCCACAAGATTAACACCTCCAAATCCTAGCCTCCAATCTTGTTCCAAGAGCCTTTTTAAGTATTTGGAATGTTTAAGTTTTGCAAATGAAGACTAGGGAAGCTACCATGAATTATATAGTGGGAGAGTTTAGGGTTTTAGGCAAGGTAAATGACCAAAAGTTCCTTGGATAAAAGATGGAAAACACACACGCATAGGGGTACGACTCCCCCTCACGGTTCACTTGGCAATCGTGACCTAGGGTACGAGTGGTACCCTAACTCGTACCCTAGACTTATCCTAGGCCAACCACACTGTTTTGGGTATGAAAAGGGACCTTTGATTTTTAACCAAGGGAACGACTCACCCTCCAATCATGATCTCAACTAGTGACCAAAACAGTCTACTCTAGGTTTGAGACTTTACTCTATACAGTTGGCTAGTATACGACTCGTAAGCTTGGTTATCACCAAGGAATGACCTTTTCATATGGATGAAAGTATGATACCTTAATATACTGATTAGTATACGACAGGGGAGGGCATGTTAGGTATGATTTGTGACCTAGGGTACGACTCAAGTACCCCCAACCGCGAGCACTCTAGAGACATCAAAGAGGTTGTTGTCTTCTTCAAGGGTTTATGTCTAAGTGTTACAATTCTTTCCCATATGGATAGGTGAGTATAGATACAATTTAACACCCTAATATGAACGCAATAAGTCCTTACACAAGTTCGAAAGAATACACAACAAGGATACAACACAGCACACATATCATGATCATTGCCATTCAACTAAAATTTTTGCAACGTCACATTCTCGAGTGTTACATTCTCCATCACTTAGAATAATTCGTTCGCGAATGATGGGTAAGGCAAGCATGAACACAAGTTAACACATCAACATGCATAAAACCATCCATTACACAAGTTAGAACAAGCACACAACAACGATGCAACACAACACATATCATGATCGTCATCAATCAACCATTTCATTTCATTTGTCTTGAAACTCCAACTCATTATTTATCCAACACTTGCTCATTTAATAACTTAGGGAATCCAACCCATCAACTCATAAAGGATATTGAGAAACTCAAGGAATTGTAGATTTTACTCCACCATCTATGAAGATTATGAATCAATTTAAAGTAGTAGAGACTTAATCCCATCATATCAAGTCACACATCCTTTCATAGTATTAGGAACTTTAGAACTTTAATCCATTGTCTAACAAAGACATAAACCAATCTCAATCATTGGAGACTTTACTCCATTGTCTATCAAAGACATAATAGAAAGCAAGGAGATTAACACATATCTCCATCACAAGCTTCTGGAATGGGAAATAAGTGCGGGTACTTGGACTTCATGTCCTCTTCCGCCTCCTAAGTACCTTCCTAGGACTTTTGGTTCCTCCGTAGAACCTTCATTGAAGCCACTTCTTTTGTTCGCAATCAGCGATCTTATCAATCCAAGATCCTCATTGGGATCTCCTCATAGGATAAAGACTTTGAGATATTAATATCTTCCGAGGGAACAACCAAAGAAGGATCACCCACATATTTCCGTAACATAGACACATGGAAAATCGAGTGAATGGATTTCATATTGGGAGGCAACTCTAACTCATAGGCAACATTGCCAACTCTCTTCACAATCAAGTAAAGGCCAACATATCGGGGATTAAGCTTCCCCTTTTACCAAATCCATCACTCCCTTCATGGTAGACACATTCAAGAATACCCAATCACCCATATTAAACTCTAAGCCCCTACTCCTCACATCTGTATAGGACTTTTGGCGACTTTGAACAATTTTCAATCTATCATGAATCAACTTCACCCTCTCTAAGTCTTGGTGAACTAAATCTAACCCAAGCAACTTACCCTCACCAACTTTGTACCACCCAATAGGAGATCGACATCTCTTACCATACAATGCTTCGACAGGTGCCATACCAATACTAGACTGGTAACTATTATTGTAGGCGAACTCAATCAAAGGAAAGTGATCATACCAATTACAACCACAGTCAATTACACAAGCCCGCAACATATCCTCTAATATTTGGATAGTTCTCTCCACTTGACCATCCGTTTGTAGGTGGAATGCGTTACTAAGGCATACCTTAGTTCCCAAACATCTTTGGAACGATTTCCAAAAGTGGGATAAAAATAGAGGACCATAATCTGAGATAATAGACACCGGAGCACTGTACAACTTTACGATCTCTGCAAGAAATAACTTAGCATAGTTTTTCATCGAGAAATTAGTTCTCACGGTAAAGAAATGGGTGGACTTGGTCATTCTATCAACAATAACCCAAATAGAATCACATTGATTCCAATATCTAGGTAGAATGGTGATGAAATCCATATTAATAGACTCCCACTTCAACTCGGGAAATATAATCTCTTGGAATAGGACATTGGGCCTCAAGTGCTCAACTTTTACTTGTTGGCACACCATACACTTAGCCATATGGCTAGAAACATCATGCTTTATACTATTCAACCAGTAGAACTCTGTATGATCATGGTACATCTTGGTGAAACTGGGATGAATAACATAATGGGCTCCATAAGCCTCAGCCATAACCCTTTCCCTTATCCATAGACGTCGGGAACACTTAGACTACCTACCTTGGTACCTCAAGATACCATCGCCACAAATAACAAAGTTCCCAGCTTTGTGTTGATCCACATTACCCTTGATCTTCATCAAGTCGGGGTCCTATACTTGATTTTTCTTTATCTCTACAACAAGATGCGATTGAGATACCAGATCCACAAACACACCACCATCTTCGGAGTCCACAAGTTGAACCCCAAGATTCACCAAATGGCAAATATCTTTCACCATTTCCCGCTTATCCTCATCAACATGGGCCAAACTCTCCATGGACAATCTACTAAGAGCATCAGCGACTATATTTTCCTTACCGGGATGGTAATGAAGACTTATATCATAGTCTTCCAATAGCTCTTGCCACATTCTTTGTTGAAAATTCAACTCCTTTTGGTAAACACATATTGGAGGCTCTTATGACCGGATAAGATATCAACATGAACACTATAAAGATAATGCCACCAAATTTTTAGAGCAAAGAACAAGGCTAACAACTCTAAGTCATAGGTGGGGTAGTTCTATTCATGAACTTTCAATTGCCTAGAAGCATAAGCCACCACCCTACCATGTTGCATTAACACGTAACCGTGGCCAATACGAGAAGCATCAAAATAGACCACAAAACCGTCGCTACCTTTAGGCAAGGTCAACACTAGAGCCGAAGTTAATTTATCTTTCAACTTCCTGAAACTACCCTCACAGGCATCGGACCACAAGAACTTGACCTTATTTTGGGTCAATTTGGTCAACGGGGCCGCTATAGTGGAAAAACTCTCCATGAACCTTCTATAATGGCTGGCTAGACCCAAGAAGCTCTGAATATCGGTTAGAGTCGTAGGTCTAGGCCACTTCTTAATTAGCGCAATCTTTTGGGAATCCACCATGATCCCTTCACTAGAGATGGCATGGCCAAGAAAAGCTATGACTTTCAACCAAATCTCGCACTTGGAGAACTTGGCATACAAACGATGATCCCTCAAATTTTACAACATAGAACAAAGATGATCTACATGATCTGCCTCACTCTTAGAATAGATCAAGATATCATCAATAAAAACAATGATAAGCATGCCCAAGAACGGACAGAAGACCCTATTTATCAAATCCATAAATGTCGCTGGGGCATTGGTCTTCCTAGAGGACATGATAAGAAACTTATACATATCGGGTTCTAAAGGCAGTCTTAAGGATATCCACATCCCTAATTTTAGTTGATGATAACCCGATCTAAAATCAATCTTAGAGAAACACTTTCAACCATAAAGTTGATCAAGCAAATCATCGATCCTAGGAAGAGGATACTTTATTCTTTATGGTCACTTTGTTCAACTAATGATAATCAATACATATATGAAGGGAACCATCCTTCTTGTCTACGAACAACACAGGAGCACCCCAATAAGACACACTAGGTCAGATAAAACCTTTATCTAAGAGGACTTTTAATTGCTCCTTAAGTTCTTTCAAATTAGCTAGAGCCATTCTATAAGAAGGAATAGAGATTGGATGAGTGTCCAGAATAAGGTTAGTCCCAAAATCAATCTCTCTATCGGGAAGAACACCAGGGAAATCATCGAGAAACACATTGGGAAACTCATTTACCATGGGAACAAATTCTAGAGATGGCTCTTCCGAGTTGGAATCTTTAACTCAGATCAAATGATACAAGCACCCCTTTGAAATCAACCTTCGGGCCTTAAGATAAGAAATAAACCTTCCCTGAGGCACTAAGGAACCACCTTCCCATATAACGACTGGTTCATTAGGGAATTTAAACATGACCCTACAGGTCCGACAATCTAAGGAAGCATAACAAGAGTGTAACCAATCCATTCCCAAGATAATATCAAAATCAACCATGTATAACTCTATCAAATCAATAAGAGTATCTCTACTATAAACAGATATCACATACCCCCTATAGACTCTTTTAACAACTACAAAGTCTCCAACCGGGGTAGAAATAGAAAAAGGAACCGATTGACTCTTTAGACCACAATCACGATGCACAATCACATCTGAGGTCACATAAAAAAGAGTAGACTTTAGGCCAAGCAAGCAATACACATCATGAGAGAAAAGTCTCAATATACCCATAACAACATCGGGAGATGCCTCAGAATCCTAGTGAGTAACAAGTGCATAGAAGCAGTTTTGGCCAGTACCGAAGCCAGAAATAGAAGCAACAATATACATAGCACTCTTTGGTATGGGGGAGGAGAAATAGGGGCCCGATTGGCCAAGAAGCTGCTAGAGAAGGGCACTCACACTGTATATGCCCAATCTGACCATAATAAAAAACTTGTTCCTCCCTTGCTCACACCGATTATGGTGACTCTGACCACAGAATCTGCAAGGAGGGCAGGATGGAGCTGACTGAGCACCACTAGTCTAAAATTAGGAACTTTGTGCCTAAGACCCATCACTGAACTGAGATCGACGACCACCCAAGAAATTTAGGTAAGGAGAGAGAACACTAGCCAAGGAAAATGAACCTAAACTCCCCTACTTCTTTTGTGACCACTTGCCACTACTTCCACCACTACTCTCGGAAGGCTTAAACTTTCTTCCTCGCTTTTGACTAAGCTCAACTTGATTCTTCTTCTTATTTTCTACTTATTGCATATACACAATCAACCTAGAGATATCCATGTTATCAATCAACAATGTTGTCTTGCTTTCAAGGACTAACTCATGAGATAATCCTGAGATAAATTTGTGCAGTCTAGCCATCATTCTAGAAATAATCATGGAAGCATACCTTGGCAATTGATGAAACTTCAAGTTATACTCTTGACGGACATTCTCCCTTACTTTAAGTTCATGAACTCTTCATCTTTAACTCCCTCAACTCTTGAGGAAAGAAGCGGTCAAGGAAAGCTTCAAAGAAATCCACCCAAGAAGTTGGTTAAGCATTAATACCCCTAGACAACTCCCACCTTCGTACCACTGGTATGCAATATCTTTCAATTGGTAAGAAGCAAGCTCAATACCCTTAATTTCCAAAGTATGCATGATCCAAAAAATTTTCTCCATTTCATCAACGAAGCCCTAAGGATCTTTGTACCAGAGAACATAGGAGGGCTCAACCTCATGATATTGGCTAATACTTGTGGCCTCAGAAGAAATGATAGCAAGAGCACCATTCTCTGCTTGAGAGGATACCAATTGAGTTTAGAGGTTAATAAAGTGGCGAAATGTCATATTAGAAGCATCCCTTTGTGGGGATGAGTCAGGGTGGTAGGGATGGAAGGAACCCCATGAAAATGCTCGGATGTCGCAGATCGAGCATGAGTCTAAACTCTCGAAGTTGGACAAGCTTCATCCATAGGGCCATCAGTAGGAGACAAAGTGTTTGCTTGGGTATCAGATCTCCTTTGAGGCATAATTTGAAAGATAGAAAATAGAATTAAGGAAATTCAAGACATTAGACTTTATAGCTTAAGATTTTAAGAACAAGTAAGGGAAACATTTCCTAAGATATCTCAAAACTTTTTTTATAAGTGTGGAACGCTTCACATATAAAAAATAGACTCTACGTAACACGGTATTGTGAAATCCTAACTGGCCATGAACCTAGGCTCTGATACCAACTTGACATGACCTAACTTTCAGCGCATGTTGTATGGGTACCTCAAGCTCACATGAACCAGAGGTCTCCCCGATAACCCAACCTAAGCATCTCAACATACCATAAGAGTCGAAGGAACTCAAACTCATATATCAAAATAGCAGAAATAATAACATAATTCAACATTTTATTCGTTACGATAACTACGCCCAAGTTCACAGTAGTTTACAACACCTCTATACAATACTGAATTCAATAAGTGTATATGTCGGGACAAGCTCTCGGCTATAGCCAAACCAAGTCTTAAAGTGATTAAGTCTAATGATAGAGACCAAGTGAAGATGTCTTCCAAAGTAAGTAAGTTCACCACTTCAAGTCAAGCACGAACCAACTCAGTCTACTAATCACTGGGCAGATAAATAAGAAAATGCTCCGAGACCTATGTCGCATGGGGATGCAGCATCTAGAGACCGTTAGTAGTTGGAACACTAATATGTAACTCAAGGATAAGTGATATAATAACATTATCATTCAAGAACAAGATAATACATCATATTTTACCTCATTCGCATACTTATCCATGCATGCAGATATATCACAATCTAATCAAGATATCATATCAAGTCTCATCATCATTCTCAAGCATTCATTCATTAGACATAAAGTGGAGAACTACCATATCCCACACTCATAGGTTCATTATTCTCAACATACTAAGGACTTCAACCACAATCACATTATCATTAGATAATAGACTTCACCTATGCACACATATTCATTAGCAAGGACTTTAACCATATTCACAATCATTCAAACAAGGGACTTTACCCACTCACATTCATCATTCAACAAGGGACTTTACCGACACACACTCATCTAGGCAAGGGACTTTAACCTCATGTATATTGTTAGACAAAGGACTCTAACCATATGCCATTTGGTTATGTGAGTGGGTAAAGTCCCTTATTATGCAACAAACTTTACCTTGCATTTTTATTATACGTGGGACTTTAACTCCAAGCCATATCTTGGTCAAGGGACTTTAATCTCAAGCCATCAAATAATGCGAAGAACTTTAACCTCAAGCCATCACAACTATCATTAGTTGAAATTTAGAACTTTACCCTGTTGTTTATGCATCAACGCACATTTAACACAACACTTAGGGACTTTAACTATTTAGCCAATTCAATCACTATACAAGACCCCATGGTCCTTATAGGAGCCTTCATTTCTCAACCATTTAAATAATCCAATGACTTTATTTAATTCATAACATAATTCATTTTATGGTCCTCAAGACCTTCACAAGACATTCACATTTCAATATCATTCCCATGTCATACTTTAGTTCAATACACCATTTAAGTTCATCTTTATATTAAGGGACTTCACCCTCTTATTAGCCATTAGCTCAACAAGATCATCAATTACATATTACATATCTCCTCATACTCTTATCATAATATTTATTAAACATTCATAGTCATTGGGCCATTGCCCTAGTTCAACATATCATTAACAATTGACTAGACAATTCACTTAGATATTTTCATAAACACCTTTTGTGCATACTTATGACAAGGTCATTTTCATGGTAGATATCATTAATACTAGGGCATGTTAAAAAACTTTCAGCAACCATCCATATGTGCAATCTACCATCAATAAAAATATATCAATAGAAGTATAAACAAGAATCATCATTATTCATTGTTAGGAAGCTAATCCTTTTCATTTGATTCAAAACCACCATGTACGCTTACTAATCTAAGTGTGAAATACATGGGTTTAGATTTATTTAAAGAGGGAAATATATAAATGACTTAAACAACTTGGATCACCAACAAACTTGACCTCTTCATTTTTTCACAAGATGAACACCTCTAAACCCTAGCCTCTAATCTTGTTCTAAGAGCCTTTTTGAGTATTTGGAATATTTAGTTCTTACAAATAAAGACTTAGAGGCTACCATGACTTATATAGTGTGAGGTATTAGGGTTTTAATAAAGGAAAATAACCAAAAAGTCCTTGGTTAAAAAATGGAAAACACATACATGCAGGGGTATGACTCCCCCTCACGGTTCACTTGGCAATCGTGACCTAGGTTACAAATGGTACCCTAAATCATACGCTAGACTTCTCCTTGGTCAACCACACTTTTATAGGTATAAAAAGGGACCTTTGAGTCATAACCAAGGGTATGAATCACCCTCCAATAATGATCCCAACTCGTGACCAAAATAGTCCACTCTAGGTTTGAGACTTTACTCTATACAATTGGCTAGTATACGACTCATAAGCTTGGTTACGACCAAGGAATGACCTTTGTATAAGGAGAAAAGTATTTTACCTTAATATACTACTTAGTATTTGAAAAGGAAGGGAATATAGGGTATGAGTCCTGACCTAGGGTACTACTTAAGTATCCCCAACTGTATCCACTCTAGAGATAATAAAGAGGTTGTTTTCTTCTTTAAGTGTTCAAGTCTAAGTGATTCAATTCTTTCCCACGGGTATAGGTAAGTATATATAAAATTTAAAACCCTAATATGCACCTAAGAATTCCTTACACAAGTTGGAAACAACACACAACAAGGCTATAATATAACACACATATCATGATCATTACCATTTAACTAAAAATTTTGCAAGGTCCCATTCTCGAGTGTTTTAGGTAGTGATGCTTATTTTAGGTGTGGAAAGTCAAGACATAGATTGATAAATGACTAGTGACATTACAGATATATAAAGATGCTCATCGGCAAAGTCAATCAAACTCTTTAGTAGCTCAATAGGTCAACCGACTCAGCAGGGTGCCACATCTAGTGCAGCTAGTGGACATCACCAGAATAGGTTTTATGCCCTTTAGAATTGACAAGATTAGGAGGTTTATCTTAATATGGTCACTGGTACGTTGTATGTTTTTCATATTTATGTTTATGCATTGTTATACACTGAAGCCACATTTTCCTTCGTAAGCCCCTATACAGTAGTAGATTTGGTGTTAGTATGATATCCTCATAGAATCCTTCTTAGTTTCTACCCTAGTCAATAATTCAGTCATAATTAGATAGGTATACAAAAATTGCCCAGTCATAGCATCTTAGAAAGTCACCTCAGTCAACCTTGTAGAGTTAGACATAACAAATTTTGGTGTTATTATTGGCATGGATTGGTTCCACTTTTGCTATGCCTCAGCTGATTATAGAAATAGAGTAGTCTATTTTTAGTTTCCAAATGAGTTTGTCTTAGAGTAAAAGGGTAGTACCTAAGTTTCTATAGGTCATTTTGTCTGTTTCTTTAAGGCAAGGAGGATAATTTTCAAATGGCGCATCTATTATCTTGTTTGGGTCAAGGAATCAAGGCCTAAACCCCAGGAATTGAGTTACATCTTGTGGTAAAAGAATTGCTAGAATTATTTATTGAAGATCTATCTGGAGTTCCTCCCAAGCAAAAAATTGACTTCAGAAGAGATTTTTTTTCCAGATACCCAACCTATTTCAATTTTACCCAATAGAATGAATCCATCCTAGATTAAAGAATTAAAGAAATAAATGAAAGATCTCCTAGACAATGGTTTTAATAGGTCTAGTATTTCTTTATGGGGTGCTCCAATTTTTTATGCATAAGAAAGATGGTTCTCTCAGAATGTGCATCGACTACCGCAAGTTGAACAAGGTCACAATCAAGAATAAGTATCTTATTACTAGGATTGATGACTTTTTCGACCAACTTTAGGGTGCCAATTGTTTCTATAACATAGATCTCAGATTCTACTATCATCAGCTCAAAGTCAGAGAATGTAACATTCCAAAGACAACCGTCAGAATCTGATATGGTCACTCAAATATATTGTTATGTATTTTGGACTAGAGAATTCTCTTGTAGCCTTTATGATGATAAAAAATGTTTTCAAGTAGTACTTGGACATGTTGATTATATTTTTCATAGATGGCATTCTCGTTTGTTCTCGAAGTGAGGAAGAACATGCAAACCATTTAAGGATTGGCTTGCAAACTATCAAAGATAACCAACTATTCTCTAAGTTTAACAAGTGTTAATTCTAGTTGAAATCAATAGTATTCCTAGGTCATATATTTTTAGTGAAGGAATTCGAGTTGATCTTCAAAAAATCAAAGCGGTGAAGAAATGGCCTAGACCCATTTCTCCATCAGATATCAGGAGTTTCTTAGGTTTAGCCAATTAATATAGATGGTTTTTTTGAATAATTTTCCTATATCGTTCTCCCATGTCCACATTGACTCAGAATAAAGTCATATTCCAATGATTTGATCCTTGTGAGAAGATTTTTTAGGATTTGAAGACTCGACTCACCTCTGCTCGAGTTTTGACTCTGCCAAAGGGTTTATATGGTTTTTTGGTTTACTGTGATGCTTCTAGAGTTGGACTTAGTTGTGTTTTAATGCAGTGGGCGAATGTTATAACATATGCCGCTAGACAACTCAAACCTCATGAGAAAAACTACCTGACTCATGATCTTGAGTTGGAGGCATTATCTTTATGGGGTCCATGTTGATGTGTCCACTGATCATAGGAGTCTTCAATATGTATTCAGCTAGAAAGATCTAAATTTTTGTCAGAGAAGGTGGCTAGAGTTGTTGAAGAATTATGATATGAGTGTCTTGTACTATCCAGGTAAAACCAATGTTACGGCTGACACTCTTAGTAGATTGTCTATGAGGAGCATTGCTCACCTTGAGGATGAGAAGAAATTGTTAGTCTATGAGTTCACCAGCTTACTAGGTTGGGATTTCGAATTGGTTGATTCAAGCAAAGGTAATATCTTGGTTCAAAATAGATCAGAATCTTCGTTGATAGCTCAGAAGAAGAAAAAAGATGATAGTGATCCTATTTTGCTTAGGTAGAAATAAGTAGTCCAGGTTTAGAAGGTTCAGGCTTTCTACCAAAAGGAAGATAGTGTTCTTTGTTGTCAGAGCAGACTATATGTTCTGAATATAGATAACTTGAGATAGTGGATGCTAGTAGAAGCTCACGATTTTTGATATTCTATTCACCCAGGAGCCACTAAGATGTACCGTGATTTATGAGAAGTCTATTGGTGGAATGACATGAAAAAAGAAATCACAGATGTTGCAGTCAAGCGCACATGCAAGTGTACATGATCGTACAAGTAATATAGTGACTCAGAGAGTCGGATATCATACCCATAAGGACTACTTAACTAGAATTCTACTAACTTTAGTTTCAACAATAATGTATTAAGTGTTTCAGAGTCTCAAGATATAGTAAAGATTTAATGAATAATTCAACTAATAAAGAAATAACAATTTGTGACAGTAGCAATATAAGCAAAGTTGTAAACAATATGAGTGAGAATTCTAGGGTTGAGACACTTTTAATAATCTTACAAATCTCTATTCTTATCATGATTTCATTGATTATCGAGTTACTAATTCATAGGGTTTAGAATATGATCATGGTATCTCAATCCTCGAATCTTCTACCTAAATGAAAATTACTACTACATCATTGAGGGGGGATCCAATAATCCATTTAAATGCATTAAGATATCATCCTGCAAGTGAACTAAACAAGGCTTCTAGGTATATCCCTATCCTAGATGCTAATTCATAAAATAATAAGAACCTTGCTCCTTAATCAAAATAGTAAGTAATAAGAATAACCCATATAATAATTCAATAATAAACCACTCTAAGCATATCAAAGCGTAATCATGTTTTTAGCCTCAACCCCAGAACAAGGGTGTTTATCCACTCATGTTTGAATTCAAAATCAAAAATAAATAATTACTCATACCAAAAATTAATATTGAAAGAATGAAGTTCCAAGAACCCTAAAAGAAGTATTGTTAGTGTTTTTAGCCTTTGTTGTATGTATGCCAAAGTATCCTCAATTGTGTTAAAGTGTTCCCTTTATAGTAGGACAAAATAGACCCAATAAATAGCCACCACCACATTATGGAGCTCAACACATGGAATAGTATCCGTATCGTAGCAGTCAGAGCAGAGATCGGAGTCCACGCCATGAGGCTATCGCAGACCCTCACTAGAATTTGCCTTGGGAATTAATCGACCCTCCGCGATGCAGGGCTATCACGGAGGCTCACTGGAATTTCCATCTTAAATGAAAATCACTAGGCATAACCCAGAGCCTAGCGAGGGGACTAACGTTCGCACTGACTTGATCAATATTGTGTTCCTTTCCAGCTCATAGCCTATTTCCTTGCTCCCGTCTTGAGTTTTATGATTTTCGAGCTCAATCTAAGTCTTCTCATGACCAAAAAATCATTCTCAAAGATTCAATCATTATTCGTTTCCATTAATGCATAAAATTTTATCAAAAGTCAACCTTGTATCAACTAATCATGTCCATTAGTTAAATCATGTAATTATAACTCAAACAAAATAAGAATAACATACTTTAGCCAATAGAACAAGTACTGTTATAGGTAAAATTGGTGCTTGGACGTGTAAATACGCCCAAGATCACCACCCCACACTTAGAATCTTTTTCTTCCTCGAACAACTTCAAGCAAACACTATACCCATTTAAGCTTAACACCACAACCTAAGTAAAACACTTGTGTTGGGCACACATAATCCAAACATGACTTTTTAGCCAAAATATGCCAATTCAATTCTGCAAACATGGGATTAATCTTTTCAAACGTCCTTACCTCAAAAATGAACTTCCAATTTGTTGGAAAACTAAATCAAGTTACTTAATCAATAACACTATAAGTCACCGAATTATTATTCTCAAGCACCCTATCAATAAGAAAATTTCCCATATTTTCTCCACAATCTTACAATATATATGATAGAATAGGTATATCAAAACTAATTCGCTCAATCTCAATAAAGAATTCAGACATGATAGACAATGAACCATAAACTTGCCCTTAGTGTACTACTCCACTAATAGTCAAATGTTGGGATTAAGGATCAAATAGGTCTTTCATGATTTTAATGTAAGCTAAGGGATGGGTAGGAACTATTTGGTAAAATAGTGGCTAATCTCTGTAAGCACTTTAGTACATCATAGAAACATTCAAAACATCTAATTAATAACCAAATTCTTTCCCTCACTACCTTCCCTTCTTCTTTTTTATTTAGCCCTATCCTTTTAAGCTTATTACACACACTATGGTGAGAGTGTCATCTATTCACCTCTTTTTTCATTTTTTTCTTTTCTTTTATTTCACACTCTTAACGACCATAGATAACAATTTCCTATCCCAATAGCAATTACCTAAGTGCTTTAATTTCACCATAATCGTTACTCAAACTTCTACTCCTTAACTCTAATAAATTTCAACTATAGCGCTTAGGAGTTTTGGATCAAATTACAGTTAAACAGCAAAAGGGGAATAGGCTACTTATGAGGCTACCAAAGAAATAAGCTATAGTCTTAACGGGGCTAACTAAGAATATACACAAGGGTAGGTAAACAACGTCTAAAAATATAGCTATCAACAAAAATTCCTACATCATTTCCTAAACCCAACATCTTTTATTTCGCTTCGTAAATGCACCGGGTAAGTTATAGACATCACTATGCATTTAGAGTAACTAGAAAAACTCTCTCACTCTTGGTGCATGCTAGATTCAAGTCGGATCCCTATGGCATCCAATCTAGCAATTGCCAAGTTTAGATTTAAGCTAAATATTTCAAAATTACACCCATTAAAAATTAGGTGACTAAAAATAGCTCCCTTTTTATTTATGACATGCTTTTATTTCCAAAAAAGTATTTTCCAAGTCGAAAAACTACATGGCCTAACACAAAGTATCTCCTTGAAGTTGTGGTTGGGTTCTTTTTGTTTTTTTATTTTCTAAGACTAGCTGCCCTTGAGACGTCATCATCTATCCATCATAGGAAAAGACACCTAACTATGATGACTTATTAAAAATATCCTTAAGGGCAAAAACAAAAATTTTACTCCTAATTTGAACAAAAAGTAACTACTAAGTGACATTACTAATAAACAAACTACCACTGAGCAAATATCATCAATACTAACTATTACAAATCGAATAGATTTGAATAGTTAGAATGAAGGTCTAAATCCCAATCACAACAAAATAAAAATATCCCACAGAACAAAACAAAATAAAAATATTGAACAAACATAACCAATAAAATCACGAGGAATGAGAAACCACCCTCCCATACTTAAAATAAAGCACGGTCCCAGTGCTTGCAAATCAAACCAAGTATGAGGTGGTGAATGACTCTCTGGTCAAATTTCATCCATATCATTATCATCCTCTAGACCATAGGCCTTTTCTCCTAAGTCTGGGTCATCTATATTTTTCGCCTCACTTGACTCCATATTCAAATCATGCATCCACAACTCTTTATCAGTGGGAACATCATTCTCTATAGGCTTTATAAAATTTGGACCAATCCATAGCATGGTCCTAGTATAATGAACAAGAGGATAATCCAGCTCAACAACTTGAATCTCTTCTTGTGTAGCTAGGTGTCCCTATATCCACAACTGAAGTAGACGTAGCCCATACATCTGGGTTGTGATCTCATCATTCTGCCTGACGCTTGGGCATAGTCAATACTGTCCCATGAGTCACAGTGATCCCCTTAGTATGGGATACATCTATAGGGTTAGTGTCCACCACCAGCCTATAGTCGAGTACCTCCTCTTTTACACCATGATCCATCAGAAACCTAGTTAGCAAACCACCAAATCCATACCTGTGCCCCTGATAGAAACACATCTTTCTCATCATTAAAAAAATTACAGCACCTATATTAACCTCAATATCATCACATATTAAACTATTAATGAGGCATACTCTTTTGCACATCACATCAACTATGTGTGTTTTCTGTATGAAATAGTGGTAAATAATCTTTACCCACATGTGAGCTTCTCTATTTATCTGAGTATAGAGGAATGTGATATGGAGGTTGCTTTCTTTATAATGTGTCCATCTAGCTGTAGAATTGTTACCGCATAACAAATAGTGAATGTCTGCATACGATGGTATAATGTTAATCTACTTTAGTAGTTCTGCATCCTTCTCCGGTGCACCTAGAAGGACATTCAATTCATGAGTAGTAAAAGTGACCACCTGGCCTTATATCTTTACCTATGACTCTCACTCCC
Organism: Capsicum annuum; assembly: GCF_002878395.1. Lineage (NCBI taxonomy): Eukaryota > Viridiplantae > Streptophyta > Magnoliopsida > Solanales > Solanaceae > Capsicum > Capsicum annuum. Next base: position 124,770,015 of record NC_061119.1, on the reverse strand, counting down.
TAGGGTCCCAGTTCTCATAGAACTCCCTAAAAAGGTGTAGGTTGCACTCATGGGGCTGCTCAAATAAGAAATTCATATGCAACCCTTTTATTCTTTCCACCATGCTTGGAAACTCTTTCAACAGGCTTTCTCGGTTAATCAATTGATCTGCAACATATTTAGTCTCATTGTGATTGGCGTATGATGAGTGGTGATTTTACCACTCATATTCACTCATTTTTCGTGCACATTACCTTGTCTTAAATGAGTAAATGAGTCACAATTGTGATTTAATGCACTAATATCCACTCGTTGTAGGTATAGGAGTTGAAAATACAAAGAGATGTGGATTGGATCTTGAACTGATCAAAAGGGAGCAGAAAAACTGCAGCTGAAGACCTATAGTAGACTAGCCTCAGTAACCGCATTCGCGGTTTATGGGCTACCATCACGATCAGTCAAGATGGTCAATCAACTGCAACCACGAAAGTCAATCGTAGTCGCGTAGCTGCGGTCGCACCTAGACTTACATGATCGCAACTTGGAAAAAATATTTAGCCCAAGGGCAAAACTATCATTTTACATACTGATCCTAATTTGAAAAAAAAGACTTAAACCCTAACTTGATGGATCATTCAATCCATCACATTTTTGCTTCCCCAATTTTTCTAGGTTTAGCTTTAGACTTTGTAGCCTCAATTTTTGGAGAAGAAAATATTGTATAAATTTTAGGTGAAGAATACATTGGAGACTTTCCAAGTGAAAGATTTGCTCACTTCCATTGTTGATATTGTGGAGGAGCCAAGTTTGAAGTAACACTAGCTTAGATCTACCACAAATTAATTCAATGGAGATTATGGGTGTATCTATTCTTATTTATCTTATATGTAGCTAAATCTCCCTCTTGGGGTTATGTGTGAATAGGGATTAAAGTGTGTGTGGGTTGTGATTGTTATCATCTATTTGGTAGTTTATGTCTATGGGTTCTATTATTGCTATGCTATTTTGATTGGGATTTGATGGGTGAAAACTCCAAATACCCACATGGGCTTGATGGGTGAAAGATCCAAGCCCTAAAAAAAACTAAGGCTATCTTAAAAAGAAGGGTTTTGGGTGAAGTTTAGGAATCTATATCATCCTCAAAAGAGGGATGAGGAGACCAAAGCAATAATAGACAATTATGTGTATAATTTACTAAATTCTCACTATCTTAGAAATAAGGGTGAAAGTAAGGTTGACTATGCTTTGGGTGTCATCCTAGAAATAGGGATGCCTTGATTGAGGTTGTGGTTGCTAATTGTTGAACACATCCATTAGGTATTCAAAAGGATCTAGGTGAAAGTTTGGTGTTTTGTTGAAATACTAGCATCAATATCTATGACCAAACCTACCCATATTTGACTTACTAAATCGATGTTGATGACCAATTTCCATATGTCACTCCATTAGTAATGCATAATCCCAAGATCCGTACAATTGTTAAAACTCTAATTATTTGTAGCCCAAAATTTATACTAGAAAATCAAAAAAATAAACATTAGTGTAGGATCTCAACTCCCTCATTTTATATTTTGTACCCTTTGTTTAAATTTAATTCATAACTATCATTTATAGTTAATTTGAATGCCACTCACATTGTTCCTCGTGGATTCGACCTCGACTCCAAAGTTGGGTAAATATATTAACGACGATCGCCTTACACTCAAATTGACGTGTAAGTTGAGTGTTATCAGCGTACCACTTCTTATGAGCCTCTACAACCCACCTAGTTCCATACCTCCTAGTCTTTCCTTGTGGTATTACCGAAGGTCGAGGCACACAACTAGTTGACCTGTTCCTTTTTTGTGAAGGATTATATGGTCCAGCCACATCCTTACCTCTTTGATGACCCCTTGACATATTACCTTAGTTGTTTTTTAGAAGAGGAGTGAAAATGGCTTTTCTTTCTTGCTTGACAAAAATTTGAAATGGAAGAGTCTAGGGAGAATAAGAATGGAGGCGGTGCACTTAATTTAGATGGGAGAGGGCAAGTGGGAAATAAGGGGGTATTTAAAGAAAGAGGGTTAAGAGATAAAGAGGGCTCCACGTAAAAGTCTCCACTATATGGGCTTATCGCGCAAACCTACAAGAATTATCCAAAGAACTCTGTGATGTGGGGCGTAATCTATGCTTTGTCCTGTACGACGCGGGCTTAACACATAAGCACACTGGAATTTAAAAGTTAGGAATATTTCGTGCCCCTTTTCTTACCTTTATTAGGCATCACTTTAGTGCACATTTAATGTACCTGAGAGCTTCTGAAAAATGCACAAGATCACTTACTTTGTGTTCTACCTTATGCCTTGGAGTTTCTCATTCCTACACACTCAACAAAAACAAAAAAATGACATAAGAAAAAGTGGGTTGCCTCCAACCTAGCGCCTTAGTTTAGGTCATGGCACAACACATTTTTTTCTATTTTTGATCTCTTTTTTTTTTCTTTTCTTCAAACGAATAAGAAATAAGTTGTACTATTATATTACATTCATAGGTTAACTCCTATGCAGTGCCTTAGTTTACGTTGTGGCACGGCCTAACTCAACTTTATTCATCTTCAAAGGTGATGAACATCTTGTGTTGATCCCCATGATCCGCCCAAATTCTTAACTCTCTATCCATTCACCATGATTTTTTTTGCTCTTGTCCTTACTCCATAGTTCAAAAGCCCCATGAGAAGTCATTCTCACAACTTCAAATGGCCCAGACCACTTGGACCTCAGCTTTCCTGGAAACAACTTCAATCTAGAATTGAATAACAACATAAGTTATCCAGGCTCAAAAGCTCAAGTTACAATATGCTTATCATGCCATCTTTTGGTCTTTTCTTTATATAATTTCGCATTTTCATAGGCATGTAAGCAAAACTCATCTAGTTCATTCAGTTGTAACAATCTGTTTTCTCTAGCAACCTTCATATCAAGATTAAATTTCTTCACTGCCTAATAAGCCTAATGCTCAAGCTCTATAGGTAAGTGGCAAGCTTTTCCATACATCAAGGGCGTCTTATAAGCTATCCTATACGCCTATAATTCATCATCCAGCTTTTTTAACCAATCCTTATATCATAAATTGACTGTTTTCTGCAATATTTGCTTAATCTCACAATTTGACACCTCCACTTGGCCACTTTCTTATGGGTTATAAGTTGTGGAAACCTTGTGTCTAACATTATATTTTTCCAGTAAATTTTTAAACTAATTGTTCACAAAGTGCGTACCACCATCATTGATAATCACTCTTGGTGTTCCAAAATGAGAAAAATTTTCATCTTGACAAACTTCATCACTACTCTTGCATCATTTGTGGGGTGAGCAGTACGTTCTACCCATTTTGATGCATAATCAACAGCCACCAGAATGTATAAATTGTCATGAGATTGTAGAAATGTCCCCATAAATTCTAGACCCCAAACTTCAAAGATCTCTACTTCCAGAATATTATTCAAGGGCATTTCATGATGCCTTGATATTGTGACCATTCTCTGGCACAGGTCACAACTTCTAATATATTTCATAATATCTTTAAATAGTGTGGACCAGAAAAAATCAGACTGCAATACCTTTCAACCTATCCTCTCTCCACCATGATGACCTTTATCAGGCACTGAATGACAACTTTCAAGTACTTTTTTAGATTCAACTTCTGCAACAAATCTTCTTACTATTGTATCTGCACCCTGATTAAAGAGAAATGTCTCATATCATACGTAGGCACGAGAATCGTGGAACAACTTCTTCTTCTATTTACTTGTGGCATCTGGAGGATAGATACCAGCTACTAGTAAGTTTACTATATTAGCATACCTAGAAACTTCAGCTATATCCAGTCCCAATAACTACTCATTCGAAAACTCCTCTCAAATACAAAGCGCATCATCGGTTATGTGATCATGACTCTCAAGTCTCAAAAGATGATCCACCACTTGATTTAAGCTCTCTTTATATCACGAATTCCTAGATCAGACTCTTGGATCAGAAGAATAATGAGTGGTTAATTTACCACTTATTCACACTCAACATTTATGCACATTACCGTGTTTTGAATGGAATAAGTGAAACATGTTTGTGATTAAATACACTAATATCCACATTTTACACACACATAGGTAATGAGATAAAAATATATGGACACGAGCTTAAAAAATTAAAAAAGGAAAGAAGTGCAGTTTGAAGACCTAGAGTAGAACATAGTCTCCGTTACCGCGATCGCGGTCTGAGATATGCAATCATGGTCAATCAAGCTGGTCAACATTCCATGATTGCATGGTTCTGAACGTGTTCGTGGTAGTTGCAAATGCAGACAACTCCTGCGATTGTGGCTTAACAGAAAAATAACCAAGGGCAAAGATAGAAATACACACACTTGTTCCTAAATTTTCCCTTAAGAGGCTCAAACCCTATCTTTTTGGGTATCAATCCATTCCCAATTATTAGAACCTTGTCTACTTCTTATTTTCCATTTTTGGATGAAAATTATTGTATTAATTTTGGTTGAAGAATACATTAGAGCAACTTACAAATGAAGGATTAGCTAACTCCCATTGAAGATTTGTTGAAGTTCAAAGTAACATTCACTTAGTCTTTCATAAATCTAATCAATGGAGATTATCGGGTATATTTTGTTTATTAATGTTATGTGTAGCTAGTTCTTCTTCTTGGGATTATGCTAGAATAGTGTGAAATTGTATGTGGTTTGTGATTCAATTGTGCATATGTTAGTTTGTTGATGATGGGTTCTATTATTTCTTGACTAAATTGGTTGGGATTTGTGGGTGAAATCCCAAAATACTCAAATGGGTTTATGGGTGAAAACCCCAAGCTCTTAAAAGCCCAAACCATCCTTGAAAGAGGGGTTTGGTGAACTTTTGGAAACCACATCATCCTTGAAAGAGGGATATGGTATCTAAGGCTATAGTAGATAATTTGTGGGCATAGTTTACTAATTTTCACTATCTTAGACATAAGGGTGATTGCGAGGTTGACTATATCTTGGGTATCATCCTAGATATAGGGGTGCCTAACTGAGGTATTAGGTGGCTTTAATTGACATACTCGTTAGGTACTTGAAAGGGTCTATGAGTGACATCATTGAGACTATATTGACAAACTAGTCTCGAGGACTTTCAACCTAGCCTATCACATCATCAACGATTAGAATTTGTACCGAGTCGTCATATTCAAATACATGAATTTCCCCTAGGAAAGAATAATCCCAAGATTCATACCTAATTGATTATACTTTAATTATTCGTAGCCCTAAATTAGTCCTTTAAAAGTCCGTAAATAAACACTAGCTTTGATACTCACACAAACCCCCCAATTTTTACATATCCGCATTCTCGGTTTGAATTTAGTAAGTTTCCTTTATTTTGAGCTAATTCGATTGCCACTCACATTGTTCCTTATGTATTCGACCCTGACTCAAAGTTGGGTAAATATAATGACAATGATCACCTCGTACTTAAATTGACTATAAGTTGAGCGTTATCAAAGAATCCACCTAATCACCTTGGTTTCACATCCTTCTTGTTGAGCAAATACCAGATGGAAGCATGGTCAGTATGAATAATTACATTTTTACCCATTAAGTATGATCTGAATTTATCAAATACATACACAAGGGCTAGTATTTCCTTCTTTATGATTGTATAATTAACCTAGGCTACAGCTAAGATTTTACTCGTATAATAGATAAAGTGAAATACATTCTCTTTACACTGCCCTAATACCACTCCAACAACCACATCACTGGCATTACATATCATCTCGAATAGTAATGCCCAATCAGGAGAAATTAGAATAGGTGCCTCTGTCAATTTCTTCTTCAGACAATCAAATGCTTTCTAACATTCAGCCCCAAAGTTGAACTTGACCTCTTTTTCGAACAACTTGCACATTGGACCTGCTATCTTTGAGAAATATTTCATAAAATGTCTATAAGATCCTGTTTCCCTGACGCAGCCCAAACCGGGGCCTTATCAAAATGGGCATCCTAAGTCCGATCAGGATCGGGGATCGCCCCCTTAACCTAACCCAACCACCTTATACATCCTTGGAATAGCTGAATTTCGAGCATATAACAAGATTGCGCAATGCTCACATTAAGACTCTGGGATAGGGTCACAACCATAACTGACCTAATTGAGTCTAACCATGCCAAACCAACCATCCATTCCATACCAAACCATTCAGAAAATATCAAACATAATATGATAATCAAACCCAAAATGTAATACGATAGAACAACTAATAATATCGTCTAATGATGTTAGCCCCAAGACCAATGCCAATGCTAAGGCCAACACCAATACCTATCCTACCCATACCAACCCCCAAAAGTACCACAAAGTCTCTACCCAAAAGAATACAAATATTCGGTTGGGACATACCCCTAACTATGACCAAAAGCAATATCCGAAAAGAAAGTAAAAAGTCTAAGAATGTCCAACATAAAATGATACATTTCAAAAGGATGGAAGCTCGCCACTTCAATCCAATAAGCTGTCCCTAAATCAAGTATTATGAAGGAGGAGTCAAACGGTTGGTTTCTACATAGCATGGGTATACTGCCGCCAGTAGACGGGTTAGTGGGTGAATACTAGCATGAAACTCAGGATAAGGATAAAGTAATGCCAGTTATCAAATCCAAGTGAAAACCATCCAATTCAAATAACCATATATATATATATATAGAAATATAGGGAAAAAGGGATCGGGCTTAGCATGCCATTTAAAACCTTTACTTAAGTTGTGCAGCATAGCCGACCTACCACCCACGGGCTATATGGGTTCTACTCCCCCTGTTGAAAGGGTCCCAGTGCGTGTAGCCACATGACCAAGTAATATTATTAGGATGACTAGTAAATTCCTCCAATATAAATATGACACTCGCATGTGTCCTTCGAAGGACCCACATATTGATAAATGAGTTTTTGATTTTGATCCCTCCAAGACCGTCACCTTCTATGGCTTAGCTTACACTTTCCGCCATTAATGTCCAATTAAAACCAAGTCCAGACAATCCAATTATCCTTTTATTAACCAAGTCTATTTAATAAACCAGTGGTATCGTCATACCACTATACTTACAAGCATTATCCATAGACAAACCATTTAGATTAAGGGAACATTTAAGTGCCCTATTATTAGCCATATTAGACCTCTTGGGAGACTACCATGTTCTCCACAAGCATTACTAATTAGCCATTAACAATTATAAACTATTCAAAAACAATTAAGGTTTTATATATAAGCCAAAAACAAGCAAGAGTTCCATTAAAATAAGTCAATGAAATGAACATATCTTTATAAGCATTTTATCAAACACTTTGGGGGTATAATATAACCAAAACCAAATTCCATTACCATTAAACCATTACCATGAAATTCACTTGTCCAAAACCATCATTAATGCATGAAAAACATAATTAAAACCATAGGAAATCATAACCAAGAATTTAACATCAAAACCCCCAAATCAATAGTTGAAAGCCTTAATCATGCAAGAGAAAAACCCTGAAATCAACCATGTAACCATGCCTTTAATTGAAATTGTAATTAGGGAAGAGAATCATTCCTTAAACCAAGAAGATTGATGGAAAGAATTCACCAAGACAAACCCCAAAGTAATACCTTAGTTGAAACCCTAGCTCTTTGTCTCAAAAGCTCTTGAGAGAATTATGATATGTTTAGGAAGAGTTTCTGAGTGTTTAAGAGTAAAATAATAAGGTAAATAACCTCCTAAATATATTATAAGTAATGGATATTTATTGGTTTAAGTAGTGAAATGTCCATAATACCCCAACTTAAATCACATAAAAACCTGACACAGGGTCACGACTTACCTCCTTACGAGTCGTACCCTCGCTTATGGTTGATACCCACCTAATTGTAACCAAACCTCAAATGGATCAGACACTATCCAGTATATGACTTATCCATCTAAGTCATAACCTAAGCATACGATTTGTACCCATAATCCGTATCCCTGGCAGAATACAACAACTGGAGGATCAAACACTGTCTACCTTACGAGTTACCTATACAACTTGTACCTAACCATACAACACCCACCCCTAAGTCGTATCCATTCTAGTAATCAAAACTATCTGATAATGCTCAACTTACACCTTAAATACGTGCAAGGCAGTCGTCGTTAATATATTTACCCAACTTCGAAGTCGGGGTCGAATCCACAGGGAACAACGTGAGTAGCGATTAAACTAGTTTGAAACTATAGCTACAAGTTAAATTCAAATAAATAATAAGAAAAGATAAAATAGGGTTTTTTATCAATTAAACAAATTTAACATTTCAACTTATTTTAGAACTCAAAACTTAGATTTCAATATTTCCAATCAATGATATAGAGAAACTAGGGTTCTGATCACTATGACTATTAATTCCCATTGACTAATAATTGTTCATGATTCTCGTGATAGGTGGGAACAACAGATTATCCCTGCTGATGATACTATTTGAATTATCTCTCGACCTCACGAGACAATTTATTATCTAATTCTCTCGAACTTAGATAACATATCTATTTTCAATCGGATGTTATCTCAAGTAGATTGATCCAGTTACGGCATCAATCATTAAACAAAAGGTTGGTAGCTTCCGAGTCCCAGTTGATAATTCACGACCTCTAGTCTATTTCTTCGTTAGAAGCAAATAAAACCTAAGGCATAACCTAATATTTGCAACCACTAGATTTAAGTTAAAACAACAGAATTTCAAGACGTTCCCACAATCACTCAAACCCTAATCTAACTACTAAATTAATGAAATAATAATCATAGATCCCACAATCCTAGTTGTGGTTTTTAGTTGCTCATAAGATAGAAAAAGATAACAAAGATTAAATTCATAACTTAAAGAAAGTAAACTTACAAAAGATGAAATTTAAAGTTGTTTCTCCTTCAAGTACAATAAGAATTTCCCACAACTAAATTAAAGGATGGAAAATTGAATTCTAAGTTACGAGAGTCAAAAACAAGAGAACTCCCCTTTACTAAGTTACAAGATGTCAAAAGCTACTTCCGAAGTTATGAATGAAACCCTAAAAGATGCTATTTATACTAAAGCCTAATTAAGGTAATAAAATTAAAAAATCATAGCTGGGCTCAGATTTAGGTGACGGCATATTGGTGTTGATCGTCAGGCTTCTGACGGCGCCTCAGATATGTCATCAGAAGTCATGCTTTGTTAACCGTTTCTGCCTCACTCTGACGATGTCCTCTGACGCTTACCAGAAGAGTGACGGCGTGTAGCAAATATTGTCATACCTTTAGCTTATTTGACCATGTTCTTTCCCACTTGACGGCATCTTCTGATGGATTACCACATTTGTGACGACATATTAAGAATGTCGTCACCTTCATCCAGCAACTCTTCTTCACTGTTCTTCCTGACTCCTTTTTCTGGTAGCTAACCACATCTCTGACGGCTTGCAAGAAATGCCGTCAGACTCATATCAGTTTACTTGTACCAAATTTTACTTATTTTGTTCATCTTTCCTATGTTTTCCTCCCATCCTTGCTACAACTACAATATCACAAGAAAACGATAAAAAACAACCAAAAGTTGCTTAAGATTACACAATTATTTAGAGTTAAAAGCCTCAAATATGTTAGCATTTGCTCACACATCAACACCCTCAACTCAAAACAATTGCTTGTCCTCAAGTAACTACATAACACCATACTACGGTGCTTAACCAAGAGACACATAAGATACCTATCACAGTTGATTATCAAGTTTAGCTCAAAACTCATGCCACTCTCCACGTTCAATCCAATTGTGCATATCCATCAAGATTTATAATGTGACCCAAAGAAATCAAGATATGGCATCAATTCAGCAACAATAACCATGCATGTACCAATATTACACTATCCAAACAAGTTAACAGCTAGCAATGCAACCGATGTGCCCTTACAACAAAGAAGTCCCTCTTCACTTATATATGAACTCAAGTAGGTAAATGCGGGGACGGCCAAGAGACACTCACTCTCAGAAATAAATTCCAATCAATGCATATCAAATACCATATGCTTACCTTTATTTTCATTACCAAGGTGTCCAGACAGGTAAGTTAGGATCACTATAGGTCTTTTCTTCGGCTTGTAATGTACGCTAAGGATGGTATGATATTGAATGGCATTTAGAGTGACTAAGCCTCCTTGGCACTACCTTAACTTTTGGGGTTCACTTATTAACCTTTTTCTTCTTTTTCTCCTTTTCTTGATCACACATTATTCAGGATGGATGTGGCTTTTCTTTTTCATTCTTTTTCTTTTCTTATTCTTCTTCCACACCACCTAACTTTTTATTTTTTTTCACTTATTCTTTTTCTTTTATTTTACCTTTCTTCATACTTAGTTTACATCACATACCCCTATGATAGCCACCTTCAACTTAGGTTGTTTACCTAAGCCTAGGTGCATAGTGTCCAAAGAGGACCAGGGTCAAAATAGGTTCATTATGATCTAAACGGAAAAGTGATAGGTATCATAGAAAGAAATGGTCAATTCAGGCTCAAAATAGGGATCAAGAGATATCATGCATACAAGGAAGGTCATTTAGGCAAAAAGTGACTTAAAAATCAAAATGGCCTATGATCCTTTCCTAACCTCTATCTTTCAACCAAGGTAAGACTAACTGGGCAAGTTCTGGTAACACACAAAGGGAACTAAGTAGTATCTCACAGACACATGGCACAAAGGATCATCACAAGCTACTACCTATACGGTTCATGCGATTGTTTAGTAGTGGATATAATGTCACTAGTACTAATGCCATAATAAGATGCACAGTGGTCACACATAAATGTATATCACACAGTTATAAAACAGACCAACAGAGAGGTGTTTATTAGTCTAAAAAATCAACAAAAATATGTCAACTGCTCTAGAACTTATTTTTCTCCAGTTAACCACAACATATCACAAAACAAACACAGTACGCCTAAGTATGCCAGCTCTACTAGGAACAGGACTCTGGGAAAAAGGGACACGACAACAAAAACCCCAGGAGGACATCAACACCCATAAGTAGCCCCATCCTCAACTTAATATCATGCATAGTTCCTAACACGTCAAATCAAAACAAGAGAGTTAGAAACATACCTATGATACCATGGGTTCGAAGATCTAATATCAATCATATTATACGAATACAAACAATAAATTACCTTGGGTTGTCTCCCAAGAAGTGCCTAGTTTAACGTTGCGGCACGACCCAACTCAGCTTTTATCTCCACCTTGAGGATATGAATTTCACCCCCAACTTAGATTCTATGTTATTGCCTCGATCATAGGGAGCTGGTACAAAGATTAAAAAGCCGAGTAATGGATGATGCCTGGTAAACAACTCAGTTTTAAAGTGAGGTGTGTTTTTGTGTTGCTTATCAAGTGTAAAACAAAGAATATAGGATTCTTGTTCCTCATCTTCACAGTCTTCCACTAGTTTAGATGATTCCACAGACAAGATATCATCTAAACATAATGTGAAAAAATGCTTCGAGTGTGGCCTAACAAATCCTACTTCAAAATTTACACTATTCTCTACACACTCACTTTTATTCATCTTCTCAACATTTTTACTTTGAATTGGGATAGAGTCTTCATAAGAGATTGACTTGGATTCTTCTTTTGCTTCTAGCACCATTCCCTCAATCTTAGCATCACCCCTCATAGTTGGCTCGGTTGGTTGGGAAATCTCCAAGGTTGATCAACATCAAGCTCATCATCAGTATAGGAATCTTTCTCTTCATCGTCACACTCTTCCATTATTTTAAATGATTCCACAGATAAGATATTATCTAAACATAATGTAGAAAAGTGTTTTGGATGATTGACCTCAATATCCATCTCTTCTATCCTTTCTCTTCCCTCATTAAATGCCCTAATGTCTTGACGTATGTCACATATGGTATCATTCTATATATCCATCTCTTCTATCCTTTCTCTTTCCTCATTAAATGCCCTAATGTCTTGACGTATGTCACATATGGTTGTGTCTATATGATCCAACATTAGTTGAAGCATAGCTTCAATGTCACTCTTTCCAGTGCTTCATTCTTTTTTTTCTTGACCATAAGACCTGTCATACTCATAAAAAGAACTAGAACCTAGGTTAGTGTAATAGGGGGAAGGGGTATTCGGGCAATCACTCCAATATCCATATTAACCATCACATAAATAACAATTATACTCCCAGTAGGCTGGAGATGGTGCACACATCTCTCTCCAACGAGCATATTTACAATCTTGCCAAAAGTAAGGTCCATCACAATATGGACATGGATCATTAAGATACGATTTTCAACCACCAAACTCATGTTCATTCCAAGATGTCATAGTAATAAGTAAATTAGAATAAGAATCTACCTAACACAAGAAATAAAAGAAAACTAAAAACAAAAATTTACAAGTTTAAATTCAAGCAAGTAGGCTAAAATTCCAAACCAAATCAATACGCCAAATTGTTCCCCGGCAACGGCGCTATTTTTGATAACACTCAACTTACACCTCAAATAAGTGTAAGGCGGTCATCGTCAATATATTTACCCAACTTTGGAGTTGGGTTTGAATCCACAGGAAACAATGTGAGTGGCGATTAAACTAGTTCAAAAATATAGCTACAAGTTAAATTCAAATAAATAATAAGAAAAGACAAAATAAGGGTTTTTATCAATCAAACAAATTTTAACGTTTCAACTTATTTTAGAAAAAACTTAGATTTCAATATTTCGAATCAATGATATAGAGAAACTAGGGTTGTGATCACTATGACTAGTAATCTCCATTGAATAATAATTGTTCATGATTCTCGTGATAGGTGGGAACAACAGATTATCCCTGCCGATGATACTATCTGACTTATCTCTCGACCTCACCAGACAATTTATTATCTAATTCTTTCAAGATTAGATAACATATCTATTTCCAACCGGATGTTATCTCAGGTAGATTGATCCAGTTACGGGATCAATCATTAAATAGAAGGTTGGTAGCTTTCGAGTCCCTGTTGATAATTCACGACCTCTAGTCTATTTCTTCGTTAGAAGAAAATAAAACCTAAGGCATAACCTAATGTTTGCAACTAATAGATTCAAGTTAAAACAACAGAATTTCAAGACGTTCCCATAATCACTCAAACCCTAATCCAACTATTAAATTAATGAAATAATAATCGTAGATCCCACAACCGTAGTTGTGGGTTTTAGTTTCTCATAAGATAGAAAAAGATAACAAAGATTAAATTCATAACTTAAAGAAAGTGAACTTACAAAAGATGAAATTCAAATTTGTTTCTTCTTCAAGTACAATAAGAATTTCCCACAACTAAATTAAAGGAAGGAAAATTGAATTCTAAGTTACGAGAGTCAAAAACAAGAGAACTCCCCTTTACTAAGTTACAAGATGTCAAAAGCTACTTTCGAAGTTGTGAATGAAACCCTAAAAAATGTTATTTATACTAAAGCCTAATTAAGGTAATAAAATAACAAAATCACAGCTGGGCTCAGATTTAGGTGACGACATATTGGTGTTGATCGTCAAGCTTCTGACGATATCTCAGATATGTCGTTAGAAGTCGTGCCTTCTTAACCTGTTCTGCCTCACTCTAACGATGTCCTCCGATGGCTTACCAGAGGAGTGACGGCATGTAGCAAATGTCGTCAGACCTTCAACTTATTTTACCATGTTCTGTCCCACTTGACGGCATCTTCTGATGACTTACCACACTTGTGACGACATATTGAGAATGTCGTCACCTTCATCCAGCAACTCTTCTACACTGTTCTTCCTGACATCTTTTTCTGGTAGCTAACCACATATCTGACGGCTTGCAAGAAATATTGTCAGACTCATATCAGCTCACTTGTACCAGATTTTACTTATTTTGTTCATCTTTCCTATTTTTTCTCCCATCCTTGCTACAAATACAATATCACAAGAAAAAAATCAAAAACAACCAAAAGTTGCTTAAGACTTCACAATTATTTAGAGTTAAAAGCCTTAAATATGTTAGCATCTGCTCGCACATCACTATCCCACCACTAACACTGTTCAACTTATGACAGGACTTCACCACTCATACCCCAGGATATGGTTCATACCAAGAGTCATATTGGGTCTAACAAATGGGATTCCAGAAAATTTTCTAAGGATCCAAACCTGTGATGCTTCAGTGCCTAAGGAAGCTTCTTACCCTATTCACTGACACTGGATATGGGAGCTTTTCAATGACCTCTACCTTAGCTCTGTCTACTTTAATTCCTCTATGTGACACCTTATTACTAAGGACGATACCTTTTTTAACCAAAAAGTAGAACTTCTCATAGTTTAATACAAGGTTGGTTTCATCACGGTGTGCCAAGACCTTTTCTAAGTTTTGCAAGCACATATCAAACAAATTACAAAAATATAAAAATCATCCATAAAATACCTCGACAAAGTATTCCACTATATCATAGAAGATAACCATCATACATCTCTGGAAAGTCATTGGTGTGTTACAAATATCGAAGGGCATGCGTCTGAATGCATATTTACCATAAGGACAGATGAAGGTGGTTTTCTCATAGTCTTCAGGTGTTATAGTTATCTAGTTATACCCTGAATACCCATCTACATAGCAATAAGATTCCTGTCCTGCCAATCTGTCTAACATCTGATCAATAAACAGAATAGGATAGTGAACCTTTCTTGTGGAATCATTCAACTTTTCATAATATATGCAGCTTATCCACACAGTCAATATGCGAGTTGGAATCAGCTCATTATCTTTGTTAGTCACAACAGTTATCCTTTTTTTCTTTGGGACACAATGCACAGGGCTAACCTATTTGCTATTGGATGAGATAGACTATCCCTTCATCAAGCCACTTATGACTTCTTTTCTGACCACTTCTTTCAACACCAGATTTAGTCTTCACTGGTGTTTCACACTCTTTTTTATACCTCTTCAATATATATTTTATGTATATAGAAAGCTATATTGATGTCTATGATGTCTGACATCTTCCATTCAATTTCTTTCTTCCTTCTTTTCAACACTGTCAATATCTTTCTCAACTGTACATTAGATAAACCTACAAAAGAAATCATAGGTAAAGTATCATCCTCACCAAGAAAAGCATATTTTAAATGAGAAAAAAGAGCCTTGAGCTATAGTGTCGGTGCTTCATCAACAGATGCCTTTGGAGATGGTCCAATCAATCTATTCAACTGCTCAAATTCAGCAACTCTAGTGTCACTCCCTGCCAAATCCATAATTGAAACAATTTCATTAGGCTTCAGTCCTTTCCATAGGCCCTTAACCTATTTCTATAGTTAGTTGAAGAATTTATCTCTTTTTTTCTCGCGCTTCAGCATCTTCTCATGTGAGGTCTTGAGATCCCTGTGAGATGAGGCCAGGGCTGAGTAAGCTCTCTCTAGGATAGTGATTGTAGCCTTCTGTGTCTTTTGGTCTGCTTTATATTTCTGATAATCTGCAATAGACACATATGAATGACACCTAGTAGATGGCTCATGGGACTTATTTTATAGGGCATAAGACATCAACCATCCAAGTCCCTGGATCACACCCCTTGGCACTAAACTCCCCCATGTCAGTGTTTGGAAGTCTATATAGTGCATTAATCTCCTCCGCTCTAAAGTTGACTAATTTACCTCAAATTTTCATTACTTGGTCTTTGAGTGACACCATGCATAGGTTTATGTAGAATTCACACGCCCATTGTTCATTTACTAAGTAGGATTCCTGGGCAAAACACATCCATTGGGTTGCAGTGAGCCTAACATAAAAGTTTGGAAACCTTTCTTCTACCTTGTTTAGGCTGATACCCTTTCAAGGAGTAGTTTCATTTTATAGTAGTTTGCAAGATACTGGTGTTGGCATTCTATGGACATAAACCTGATATCATCAAAATCTCTCATTTTTGTACAGTTTTGAACCTATGAGAAATACATCTTAGACCAATATTAGTACATTCACCCCAAAACATGCTAGAACAAACACACAAGCTCATGGAGCAATGTTACGGGAGGTTTTGAGGACATTAAAGGATTTGCTGAATTTTAACTTCTTGAAAAAGCGTGCTCTCAGGTATGGCAATTGTGGACTACTGACAGCGATCATGGTGATGCTATTGCGGTCATCGGGACGTCATCGTGGTACTTGAGTCTGAGTTTGATAGGTTCATCACATTGTTTGAACTTCAATTTTAATAACAATCCCTCATTCTAGCTAGGCATGATAACATTTTTAGTAAATTTAAGCCTAGGGTGTGTGATCCTAGCCCCAAATGCAAAAGAATTGATCAAAGAATTCAAAGGGGCATTTAATCAAACACATAGTGTGCACTTCAATCTAAGTCATTTAAGGCTCAATTTTGGGTAATTAATACTTCCCCCATCATGTGTACATCAATTGCAACAACTACTCACAGCATAATTTCAAACTAAGTATGAATTTAGCAAATGAAATCACTAAGTTAGGCCTTTTCTATACTACATATTTTATATATGGAATAGTTTTCATATTAGAAAGGTGAGAATAATATACCTGATATAAAGATGCAAGTGAATTGGACTCACAAGTGGATATGCCACAGAAAGACCAAAAGTTAGAGAAAAATTAGAGAGAATTTGAGAGAGGAATTTTGAGGAGTTGGGAATCGGACGGTCACTTTAAGTTAGTCAGACCGCGGTCGTGGTTTTATATCCGCAATCATGATCACTTATCTTCCGCGATTGCAGTGACACAAAACGCAGTTGCGGTAACTGAAACCAAACAACTAGGTTACCTGATCAATAAAAAATTTCAATTCTACACATTCCTTTCCAAATTAAACAAAAACTTCTCTTGGTACCCCAAAATTATATGGATTATGCATGTACACAAACAAGGATTCATTCTATTTTATAATGCATAAAAGGGAAAGGATGTGTGCCACTTTTTGTGGCATGATGGGTTGCCTCCCATCGAGCGCTTAGTTTAACATTGTAGCTTGACATTACCACCACTTCCTTTTATGTCGCCACTTAGAATATTTGTATCTCCATCCCAGGTTTTGATCACAATGCAATGAGTGACAGTGGGACACAAGATTTATATCTTCCAAGATGAGGCTTCGAAAACGCAGGGGAATGGCGGGCAAGCTTTGATCTCGCCATTTTGAATATTTGACATTTTACCAAACTACAGAACTACTTTTTGGATTGGCTCCGTAGGTAAAAGCATGTTCATTAATTGGCCTACTTTTTGGATTGGCTCCATAGGTAAAAGCATGTTCATTAATTGGCCGTTCCATGTACTTTGGAAGGTGATTTTCTTGACCATTGATGTGTCGGAATCCATATGCTCCATGGGAATGTCAAATTCCAAGATATAATGGTGGAGTTCCCTCTCTCCATAATTAATCATTAACTCAAGTAAATAAACTTTCTTCCAATCCAACAAGCATTATGTTGAAAAGTTGTTAGAATGGGGTCCCTCTCTTAATTTAGGAATTACATCCAACTTAGCATAGCCACCCCAAAATGAGCTAGAGTTATCATAAGACATTTGCTTGGCTTCTTATTTGGACTCTATACCCATTTTCTTTATTATGGTCTTTTCTCTCTCGGATGAGTCGGATAATTGGGAAGTTATAGAGGAATTTTTGCTACCAAGCTCATCATCATAGCTTGGTTTCTCTTTAAGATAAAACTTCTCTTGAGCAATGGGAAAGGTAGTGATAGTTTCAAGATTTTCTTCTTTACCCAATAACTCTTCCTTGACACCTATCCATTCTTTGTACAAGTATTCCATATTCTTCCCCATTGCATCCACTTTTTAAAAAATAGTTTGGAGCATTGCTTTAAGACTGGTGGATTCAGATTTTTGCTTTTCTTTCTTTTCTTTATGTGACCTATCAAACACATAACAAGAGATGGTAACTTGATTAGTATAATAGGGGGAGGAGGTGTTTAGACATTCATCCCAATGTCTTTGTTGACGTCCACACATGCGGCATCCATACTCCCAATCGGCTGGAGATGGTAAATCTCTCTCCAAGGAGCATACTTACAATATCTCTTAAAGTGTGGTCAGTAATAATATGAACATGGGGGATCATGATATGACTTCCAATCATTCAACTAATATTTGTTAGAAGATGCCACCAATAGAAGTAAAAATAAAATAAAATCTACTTACAAAGAAAAATCACGAACACATATATACAGGCTTTAATTCAAGCAAGTAAGCTAAAATTCCAAACTAACTTAATATGCTAAATTGGTCCCAAGCAACGACGCCATTTTTGATAATGCTCAACTTACATGTCAATTTAAGTACAAGGCGATCTTCGTCAATATATTTACCCAACTTTGGAGTCAGGGTCGAATCCATGAGGAAAAATGTGAGTAGCGATCAAATTATTATGAAATTATCGATACAAGTTGAATTCAAGCAAATGTTACAAGAATATAAAATAGGGGAGAAAGTTACCCACACTAATGGTTCTTTTTGGGTTTTTCTACTATAAATTTGGGGCTACAAATAATTAGAGTTTTAAAAATTATGCACAAATATTGGGATTATGCATTACTAAGGGAGTGACATGTGGGAGCTAAATATCAACATCACTTTAATAATTCAAATATGGGTAAGCTTAGTTATAAATTTTCATGCAACCCTTTCAACAAAACACCAAACTTTCACCCATTGATTATTTCGAATACCAAACCAGTGTGTTCAACAATTTGCAACCACAACCTCAATCAGGGCATCCCTATTTCTAGAATGACATCCAAGGCATAGTCCACCTTGCTTTCACCCTTATTTCTAAGATAGTGAGAATTTAGCAAACTACATACATAATTATCTATCATTGCTTTGGTCTCTACATCCCTCTTTTAAGATGATATAGATTCTTGCACTTGACCTAAAACCCTTCTTTCATCGATAGCCTTAGGTTTTCTAGAGCTCGGAGCTTTCACCCATCAAACCCATCTAGGTATTCAGAGCTTAGCAATAATAGAACCCATAAAAATGAACTATTAAACAGATACAAACAAAAATAACCCATACACTCTTAAACCCCTATTCACATATTACCCTAAGATAGAGATTTAGCTACACATAAATCTTGGGTTGAACATGCAATTATAGTTTTTCCCTTGGGCTGAACATTTTTTGCCAAGACGCGATCATGCAAGTATGGCTACGACCGCAGCTACTTGACCCCGATTGACTTCCACCATTGCGGTTGATTGACTATCTTGAATGATCGCGACTGCAGCCAATGAACCGCAACTACGGTAACTGAGGCTATTTCACTGCAGGTCTTCAGTTGTACTTTTTATGCTACCTTTTGATCCTTTCAATCTCCAATCCACACCTCTTCATCTTTTCAACTCCTATACCTACAAAGAGTGGATATTAGTGCATTAAATCATAATTATGTCTAATCTACTAATTCAAAACAAGGTAATGTCCATTACTAATGAGTGTGAATGATTTGTAAAATAGCCACTCATCTGTCCACTTTATATTTTCCTTTAGTGGAATCGAGTTTAAAGTAAAGTTTCCATGACCGTCAGATCTTTAAGGAGGAATGATCCGAAATATGAGCAATCCAGGAGTTAGAGAAGTTTCAAGAAAACTGGTCTCTATAGCCTAAAATAAAACACAATAAGTGAAACATTCCTAAATACCTTAGAAGTGTGTCACACTACATACCCATAAAAGGGACTCTACTCGACACTTCTTTGTGGCACCCAGTGACTCCAAACTGTGCTCTATAACTATGTTTTTCACAACTCGAACCAGGGGCTAGTTGTGATGGGTATCTCAAGCCCACCATGGGGTACACACTACCCCTTTAGCCTAACCTCTAGAGAACAATAAATGAATACATCAAAAGCCAACAAAAATATAAATAAAGATAGACAAATCAAAGAAAAATAAGAGTGTAAACAAATGGTCTAATCACCCCAATAGTTGTCCACAAAATCCTCTAAAATTAGAAATACCAACTAAGTCAAGACATTCCCCCAACTATGAAAAAACAAATCCAAAGTACTAAGAAATAAGTAAAATTAGTGAAATGACCAGCCCTTTTGAAATATGGAGGCTCACCACTTCACAGTAGATCCATAGGAATACCGAATCACCTAACACTCTATAGGAGCAATAGAGAAGCCCTAGACCACCACATCAGGGAATAATACAACATCCAAGAATAGTCAGTGAGGCAAGCAATGGCATATAACTCAAGTGAAAGGGATAAAGTAATGCCAATTTCAAAACCAGTCAAAACCTTATGCAAAATATTTATATATATATATATATATACAGGATGTCGGGAGAGGGATAAAAGTCATGAACATGATAGTTGAAACCATTATCCTAAACTGTGTAGCTCGCTCCATCCTAAAGGAACCCAAAGACTATATGGGTTCAGCTCTCCTACTAAAGGGCCCTAGTGCATGTAAGCTACACTAACCAAGGAAACCAAGCAAATGCTAAAGACACCAAGG
Organism: Capsicum annuum; assembly: GCF_002878395.1. Lineage (NCBI taxonomy): Eukaryota > Viridiplantae > Streptophyta > Magnoliopsida > Solanales > Solanaceae > Capsicum > Capsicum annuum. The sequence continues at coordinate 124,749,461 of NC_061119.1, read as the reverse complement.
CGATAGATATCCAAAAAATAGTGTGTATCTGGACACATGGTCATATACACCTATGCAAAGAAAAATGTGGTTTCCAGTGTTGGTTGCCTAGGAGTACACCATCACGACGATCTACATAATTCTCTTTAAGACCAAATTATAAAAAAAATTGCACATAAACAAAACCATTAACACATGAGTTATTTATTAAAATATTTACAAACTTGGTATCATCAAAACAATATGCTTTCAATCTAATATAATTATGCCAAACCAATCCATATAACTAATAGACTCCCAAGTTCTATTTAAAGCCCAAAACCATAGCCACCAGGTCATTCCAAAAACCATTGTCATCCATTGAGGTTAATGCCATTATCAAGCCAAAATCTAATCAGTTTGGGGAAACCCATGTTCCCCATTAAAATTCCCATAACAATGTACCCATTCAGTTCTAAACCATCAATTTAAGGCATGAAATACCCATGAAATACACCACTATCACATAGGCTTACAACCTCGGGGTTTGAAAATGGACCCGAATCCCTTTCAAAAATTCTAAAACTTTCTCAATACACTATTTTAACACCCCTAATCATAATTCAAGTCAACAATTGAATGTTATACATGCGAGAGGTTTAAAAATAAAATCATTTAAATTTTATGAGGTCTTATAGGTACTCAGACTTCCCTTTAACCTGCGACTCAACAAACACAAAAACTACGTATAATATAAACTAAAGTACAAAAATAAAAATACCTATCTTAACTTAGTTTCTTCCCAAGCAGCGCCTGATTTAGTGTAGTGCCACGAGCCTCATCACTATATCTAAACGATAATCCTTTATTCTTTTTCTCCTACTCTGAGGCCATCTTTTCACTAGTTTCTGACCTGTTGAATATATACTCTCAAGGTTTGAATCTTTATCAATAATAACCTTTTCGGGCTCTTCTTTTAGCTTCACAATTTTAGGAATACTTAGTGGCTTTGGTAACTCTATGAGACTGTCCAGAGAGGCCATTGGAGGGTTAGACTCCATACTTTATGCTCATCCACTTCCATGGTTGTGATCATTCAAATGTCTTTGTAATGGGAAGCTAGAGTGGGTGGTTTATAAACTTTAAAACCTACCTCATCATTATCCAATCTTATCTTGAGAGTGCCCTTCTTACATCAACCAATTCTCCTCTCTTCATCAAGAATGGACATCGTTATATGATCGACACCCTGTTATCTACATCATAATAAAGAATAATAAATTCAGCAAGGATAATACACTTACCATCCTTAATAAGCATGCATTCAAAGATTTCTTTGGGCTAAACTCTTCTTCTATCTGCCATATAGAGAACGACAAAACATGTTCTTGGCTTACCCAAACTAAGAATATTGAACACCTATAGAGGCATTAAGTTTATACATTCCCCTAAATCACTCAGATCATGGAACATATCACTATCACCAATTTGTATAGGTCGGGTGAAACTCATTGGGTCCTTCATCTTTTTAGGCATCATCCTCACCAACACTGTACTGTACTCCTCTATAAGTGTCACTATCTCAATGTCCTATAGTTTCTTCTTGTTTGTCACCACACCCTTTAAGTACTTAGCCTACTTAGGCATACCCACCTCTTTGGATTTTTTCATCCTTTGAAGGAATGGTGGTGGTGGTCTTTCAGTTACTTGCTCAGCGCCCTTTACTTTTGGGCACTAAAAATTCCTCGACTTTTCAACATCCTTAAATTAATCTTGTTTATTCTTTACATGTTGAGGGATTTGCTCTGCTAGTACCTTCTTATTTTTCTCAGAAGGTCAGACAATGAGATCTCTACATCTCCTCAAGGTGATTACCATAAATTGATTTGAATTCTCTGTGTCACTTGGTAATGTACTCTAGGTCTTGATGTTCAGTACTTGAGCTAGTTGTCCCAACTGTGTCTCAAAATATTTTTGGCCAAGCAGTTGATTCTTTATCTCCCCAACCATTTTCTCTTGATTGGCCAGGATATTCTTTAATATATCCTCAATATTACTGGTTTGTGTGTTGTGTTATTACTGAAATTATTAATTCTTTCCCCATGAATAATTGGGCTGACTCTGCCATTTGTGGTTGTAGGCATTACCATAATTTACCTTCTTTGCATTGTCCACAAAGCCTACAAACTATATATTTGCTCCGCACAAGTCTGCAGAGTGATCACTATTATGATAAATCTCATACCAAAATGAGGTCACTAAGTTGCATTTGTCTGAGAATTAGATTGATTCACACCCAATTTGCTAAACTATCTCATCATATGATTTTAAAGAGCTGATAATTGGACAGCTAAGGTTATGACACTATCAACTTTAATCATGCCTGTAAGCTTTTTCACTGTACCTCTATAGATGTCACCATGCCAATATCATGAACTGACCACGGGCATAGATGTGATAGGTATCTCAAGCCCACTAAGGATCAAAGACTATCTCTATAGCCTATTAAATCAAGCAAATCCTAAAATAAATAGTTGAAGACATCCAGAATATAAAGATAAATCAGTTAATGAAACTCAAAAGTAAGCTCTAAGAGTAAACAACAACCATCCAACCCACATATATCTACAAAAGGCTTTAAACCAATCTAATTATCAAACTAGGTCGGGACATGCCCCCGACCATGACAGTGACAATAATAATGATAAGGTTAATATGAACTCTTCAATTCTAAAATATGAAAAGAAATTAATAAAATGACTTAGCTTTCCAGAGGATGAAAGCTCACCACTTCACCATGAACCAACTGATAAATTGAATCACCTCATGTTGTACAGAGGTAAAGGAAGTATCTATAGACCCTATGTTATGAAACTATATAGCATTCGAGGACGATTAGTAGTGTGAGTGGTAGCTTGTAACTCAGGATAAGGATAAAAAAATATCATTTAAAGACCAAGACCAAACTTAGTGTATATGTTCACATACATGCATAAATGCATATATATATAAGATGTTGGGATAAGGAATAAGGTTTAGCATAATATTTAAAATCATTAACCTAGATTGTGTAGCTCTAACCATCCTAAAAACACCCATAGGCTATATAGGTCTGGCTCCCTTTACCGGAAGGGCCCCAGTGTATGTTAGCTGCGTGAAACAGCGTAATCCAAGAAAGGATTAGGGAATCCACGACCCTAGACAATCATAAAATATATATACATAAAGTGTAAATTATGCACATGGCTGCCAAGGTCTATATGCTAGTAAATGTAGTTTCTAGTATCGGTTCCCCCCAGGACCTCCACCTTCCATGGAAAGATACACAATCCCCTTTAATCCCAATTAAAACATTTCAAAATAACCTATAAATTTAAATAAAGAGTCATCCATTTAGGCATTTATTGAATGATATCGTCATACCAATTAATTATGCTTGAAACTAATTCAATTATGACAAACCAAACCAATTATCCATAAGACTCCAAAGTTCCAATTTAAAATCAATTCATTGCAAACAAGGTCTTTTATAACCATTTATATTCCATTAGCCTTTTTATGCGACGCAATAGTTTCAAAAATGGTTAAATTATATGTATAGCCATGTTTCAAGCTAATTTTATAAGGTAGGTTGAGATTATTACCAATTATAATTCAAAAATCCATAAGTTTGGGGGAATCCATGGCCCCTATTCCATTTACCATGCCCATGCACCCAATGAGTTCCAAAATCCCTCAATAAAGCATAAATAAATGCATGTACGCCATGTATATACCATTTAAACAATAACTATCCAAAACCCTCAACCCAAATTCAAAAATTAAACATTAAAACCGTTTGAATATCAAACCGTTGTATGTCATGATAAACTATAAGTTTAGAGATGAGATACATGCTTGAAAACACCAAGAATTTGGAGAAGAAACCACACTTTGAGCCCTAAATGGCCAACCCTTAGAAACCCTTGCTTTGTTCTTGACTGGGGGATTTAAGAGAGAAGAGAGTTCTTATATAATGTAAATTGGTAAAAATAGGGCTAAGGGAAGGGTTTTATGACATGGGAATGGTATAAAGGAAGGGAAAAGTCAAAACTACCATTAATGAAAAACATCTAGGAAAATAATTCCCAGTTACTACGGGTTAGGTAATGACTCGTGGTCACTCGTCAGGAGTCATCACCACAAATCATAGTCTAGAAATGACTCAGGGAAACCATACTATTGTTTTCATGGGTAACCTACCACAACTCTTGAACTCAACCTATGAATCATTCGGTCCTAGCCGTGACCCAAATAAAAACTTAAGGAACCTCATTGGTCAAGCTACAACTGGCTTCATATGATTCGTAAGGAGTCTTTTTGACTCATCACCTGAGTCATTGTGATAACAAAACTTAAAAATATTCAAAGGTCTAAATATGGGGTATTATAGCCAGTCAAGATTACCTTGTACAATACTATTTAGCAAGGTATAGAGATCATCATATGTTTTCTCCAAGGCATGACCATTTATAGCTGAATCTAACAAAAGCTTCATATTATGGTCAAAAGCTTGTAGAAAAATGTGAGCTAATACCTCGTTTGACTATTGGTTATGTAGAAAGTCCCTGAGAAGAGATTTAAACCTCTCCCAAGAATAATACAACTTTTCATCCGACTTTTAATGAAAATTTAAAATCTCACTGTGCAACCTTACAGTCTTGTTAGGTAGGAATAAACAAATGAGGAACTTCTTTTTTGTGTCATCCCATATAGGTATAGAACCTATCAGCTCTGTATTTAACCACTTCTTTGCTTACCCTAAAAGTGAGAAGAAAAAGAGTGTCAAATAATCTATAGAGACACTAGTAGGGATTAATATGTCACAGATATCCAAGAAATTCTGAAAGTGAACTTGTTGATCCTCATGTGAAAATCTAGTAAACTACCCATTATTGTGAAAAATTTGCACCATGTTCTGTTTCAACTCAATTTTCCATTAGGTGTCAGTCTGCGAATGGAAGAGATAACATAATTACAAGTACGATTACCACTTTATGTACTATCTTCGGGATGGTAGATATTCATCCATGGGTATAGGAACAACCTCTTCTTTTTGAATTTTAGGTATTCGGTAGAGAAGTACTGCTTCTCTTCTCAATTAGTGTAACCATTGCTCAGGTTCAAGATATGAGTCAACCAACTTCCTGTCCATTGAAATCTTACTAGCTTTTCAAACCTAAACCTACAAATTTAGAAGCTATGATTAAGTAATTAGTACTCACAAAATCAAATAGCAAAACTAAAACTAAGACAATTGCCAATTTACAAGTCCCCGACAACGACACCAGAAACTTATTGCTCTCAAGTGCACATGGTCCACCAAATAGTAAAATGACATTTAGAAAGCCATATATTGATCCCATAGGGACTTGAGTAGCATAACTATCCAATTCTAACCTCAGTAAATGATTAAACAAGTCTTAAAGTAACTAATAAAGTTTGTGAATTAAAAACTAAATATAAAAGTAAAAAATGAGGTAAAGTGTGGTTCTTGGAAAATAATGGAGAGAAACCCAAGGGTAAGGAACTAAAACCAATCCTAATTATATACATAACATTGCTAGTTTAGTTAATTATCTAGTTTGTTGATTCACAGGGTTAATAATATCATTATGGTCTTCCAAAGCTCTAATTAGTTATCTAACCTAGCCTCATAACTATATTGTTGAGTTGGGATGCAAGAACTAAGATAAACACATTTGTTTTTCTTCCTATCTACGTACCAAATAGGGAAAAATATGTGTATTTCTTTCCATAATGCAAATCATAACTTTAATTCATCTTATGATTACAATCCAATCCCATATATCCCACATTCTATCCTATTATTCCTTTTTCTGGGATCCTAGTAGAATTATGCTTTTATCCTAAGGGTAGTGAATCCTTAGAATAGTTAAAATAATGATACATGAATAACCAATAAAGATAATAAGTACAAACCAATTCAATTATAAGAAAAAGTACTCATGTCTTAGCCTTAACCCCAAATTAGGGTGTTTAGCCACTCATGGACTACAAAGAATCATAATGATAGAATTTATGTAATAATCCAAAATTAAACTAAAATAAAGGATTTAAAACCCTAATTTAAGACTCCTCAATTGTATTCCAAGATCCACAAGTCGTCCAAGGTGATTACAAAAGAATTGGAGTATTCAATTTATAGTAGGAACAAGTTGGCCTATTTAAACTTGCCTCCGTGCCACATCCCTATCATGGTACATAAGTAGCATGGAACATTTAAATCATGGAGGAAAAATGGAAACAGTATTTTGGTTTAACACTAAGGGTGTGGCACACCCGTAATGTAGTGGATAAGGAGCGTGACAAGCCTCTAAGCCCAAAATTTCTAGATTTGGTTGTACTTTACTCCATGGATTTGGCCTTTTATCCCTTGCTGCATGGTTGCTTTTTCTCTCCAATTACAATGTTTATATTATACATTTTTCAAGTTCAGCATCTCACCAAGCTTCCTAGAGCATAAAACATCACGCATTAGATCTCACAACATGTTAGAATCCAACTAGAACAACTAGAATAGCACATAGTTCAAGCTAAGAATACTAGTTCCCTTGTCTAAACTCTAGTTGATCATTTTGATTCCAAAACTTTTTTGAACACACCTTAAAATTCATAAAAACATAAGTTTACTATTAGATGCTTATTTATATGAAGATTAGCTCAGTACTCACATAAGAAGTCCTCCAAACTAAGCTAATTAAGTCTAGATAACAATACTTAGGTGCATAAATCTATCTAAGAACATAACGGTCGATCAAAATCTTAGTTAAAGTCCCTTTAGCACAAATTTTACCACTTTAAAATCCATTCAATGTTGGACAAGGATTGTTTTATACCTAATATGGCTGCTGTAACGGTCTTCTTAATCAAAGACAAGGGTCGCTTTAGCAGCCAATTGGTCTACTTTTGTAGTAGGTCAAAGTGAACATGACAAATTTAATGATCATTAGGCATATTTTAGGGGCAAGTTTTGAATTTTATACTTTTGGATCCCATTTTATCAAATACTCAATACCTAACAACTCCAAGACATCTTTGGATTAATTCTCAATTATTGGAGGCTAAGGTTCTTGAGCTGAACTATAGATTGCAAGCTTTGTATTGTTAATTCTCGACCCTTTCTTTTATTCCTTGTATTTGTAGTCTCTTTGGGTGTGGTTGAATCTGATACTTAATTATTGATAGTTATTAATAGTTCAATGCTTATGTATTGACTTTGGATTCTTACTTTATCTTATGTTTGTATTGATTGTTTACTCTTGATTTGGAAATGGGTTTTATTTATCTAAATTAGTCTCATGTTCCACCATCTCAACTCTAGTTGAGATAAAAAGGAAATTGGAGTGGTTATTTTCTATCTACCTCGATTAATGCTTGAAATAGATAATTGAGGTTGGCAAAGATTAGTTTAGCCTGATTTGGATGTTTGCCCTATCTTATAGAATTTCTTGCTAGGCATAGTCAAATCCTAGAATCGCCAAAAGTTAGTTTTCTGATTCATGCTTCTAAGCTTGATTTTAAAGAACAATCAAGGACTAAACCATTAGTGATAGAAAGACGTTAGTGGGAGATTTTAAATCCAAGTTTAATTTTCTAAACTTATAGTTAAATTGTGAGTAGTCAATTGAATATGATGGATCATTGATAGAATTAATTCCCCATGTCATGTTCCTTGTTTTTCATCATTGTCAAAGTCATTGATCACTTTTTTATATTTTTTATTGGTTTTATCCTTGTTTCACTTTTATCTATAAAAAAACCCCAAATCCTTGTCTTATTTGAATTCTAGCGAGTTACTTTTATTCATTACTTCCTCAATCTCTAGTCATATTATTCATTATAAATTTAACCCCAACTCTTGTTGGGTAAGATATTTATAAAAAAAGCATACATTTATAATCAAGAGTACATCTGAGCATTATCAGGGACCAAGTCAATAGATTACACCATAACTGGAGGGTCTTTTATTTCCCAAACATATGCTGATGTGGTGGCGATACTGGATAGAACTACTAAAATAATACGGCGTGGCACAAAATAGACTCAAAGGTCTTGGGCAGTACTTATTATATTGTCATGTCAGTTGAGTAGAACTGCTAGGAGGAAGAGAGATCAAGACATACGATATATAAAAAAATGCAAATAGAATTACTCACAAAACATTTGCTTACAGGTTGTTTTGAAAAGGTAAATGTAGTGGGTTCATAAGGTAAAGCAATAAGGCTTGAGGAGTATGATTCTAACTAGAAGAAGGAGGCTAATTATCTGAACAACCAAATGGGGGTTACCAGGCCAAGGACAAAGGGTTCAACAAAGACTCTTAGGATAAAGGTAAAACAAAACAAGGACGTACTATTATAAATATGACTTGGATGGATAGAGATACATTGATCAGGGTATCGGGGGAACAAATACATTTAGAAAACTGACATGAGTGGCTTATATGTGCTTTCTAAATCATGTGATCATGCAGGTAATAATTTAGTAACCTCAAAGGTGGAACACATGTAAGCAATGGTGTTGAACAAAGTCGAATCTACAAACTCTATTATTAAGAAGATGGAAGGTGACATATCTAATACTAGATGGCTGGTTAACTCATACTCCACTTTTATAAAGCAGCTCAAATATCAAATGGGGCAGATGTCAGCAACCATAAATTAGTGAAAGAATGGTACATTACTAGTGATAAAATTCAAAATCCAATAAATTATGGTTAATACAAGGTTGTCACAACTAGAAATGAGAAAGTGTTACCAAAACATATACTAATTATAGATGAGTAGATTGATGATATAGCCTCATATTCAAGGGTTATAGTGAAAAAGAATATTGAGAAGGGAGTGTCAGTTGACTCTAAAAGTCCAGTTGATGTTCATGATGGTAATGTTGATATTGAGAAATATTTTATTGTTAAAGAGGGTTCTAGTGATAAAGAAAAGGGATAGGAGGTTGTAAAGCCTTTGACTCTAATTACTACAACCCCACTTCTATTTCCTTAATGATTGAAAACATAAATAGAATATGGAAACTTCCATAAATTCTTCTCCATATTGAAACTATTAATTTTTAATATTCCATAGAGGAGATAAATGTTCAAAAAGGAAAACCAATTTGAGCTGGTTGACAACTTACATTATTATAATGTGATTGCTTCACGTTCTTTAGTTCAAAAAAAGGAAGATCTCGGTGCTTTGACTATTTCATGCACCATTGGAGCATTTAATTTTACCAACTTGTTATGTATGAATAGTGTTAGCATTAACATGATGCTATTTTTAATATATAGGTAGTTGGGCTCAGGAGCCCTAAACCGATAACAATATGGTTGTTGCTAGTCGATTGTTCTATTTAGAGGACTATAGGAGTATTATTTAATGTGTTGGTCAATGTGGAATTTTATTTTCCTTATTGACTTTGTGATCTTAGACTGTGAAGTAGATTTTGAAGTTTCTATAATCTTGAGACAAACTTTCTTAGCAATAGGTAGTGCCCCCGTGAATATTGAAATAGATAAGATAATGCTTAGATTGAATAATGAGGGGGTTGTATTTAATGTATGCAATTCCATTAAGAAGCTAAGAGACATATGTGTGGTCTCTATTATTGATGTAGTTGATGATGAGGTACTTAAAGTACCTATGAAGGAACAATTTACAGTTGAGACTCTAGCTGCAACTATGATGAACTTTGATGGGGAAGATATTGAAGATTATGGTAAGATAGTGAAAGGTATAGTTGGAATGTGGTCTTATTCTTATGCAATAAAAAAGTTAGATTTAGATCTGAAGAATGGACCATCTCTACCAGTTAAACCCTTAATTAAAGAACCACTTGTGTTAGAGTTGAAAGTCCTTCCCAACAACCTTTGATATGGGTTCGTGGGAGTAAATAGTACATTATTAATCATTATAGTAGACAAATTAGTTAAATAGTAGGTTGAAGAACTCATGTTAGTATTTAAATGTTTCAAAAAGGTTATTGGTTGGACTATTACGGGCATTATTAGGATCCATCAAATAATATGCATATACAAAATTTAGTTGGAAGAGGACTGCATTCTAAGTATTAACCATTAATGTTTCTTAACCCACCAATGCAAAAGATAGTAAAGAATGAGATTATCAAATGGATAGATGTAGGTGTGGTGTTCCAAATTTCAGACAACAAGTGGATAATGAAATTCAAGAAGGGTGTGAATTGAAAACTTTTCCCGATTCGATTGATCAATCTTGACAGTCAACTCACCTGTATATTAGTATATAGAATAAAATAGAGTAAACTTAAATGCATAAACAAATAAACAAGTTAGTAAGAAAATAACACAAAGATTTATCCTGGTTTGGAACACTGGTGTGGTGCCTACTTCCAGTCCCGTTGGGTTACAAGGGTTTCCTTAGATCTTTCAATGTATGAGTTAGATTACAGATGGGATGAACAATTTCTAAATCTTATTTTGTTACTCAAATCTTATGACACAACCTCAACTGGCATGACTAAGTTAACTCGACCTTTCTCTTTTGTAATTATTGTAAACTTCAAATTACAAAGCTTTATGGAGACTAAGTTTAAGACACACTAAGAATTTCCTGTGAAGTTTCATAGTATCTTTGGTCTTCAGTTTTTTCTTTTATAATTTTTGGTTGATCTGGCTTCTTTGATCTATAAGGAAAACCCAAGTATTTCTTCTCAATCAAGGATTTGAATTGATTTCTTAACTGAGGATTTACATCATATGGTACATCCATATCAGATATGTATGTACATATGATGTCGCCTTTGTTTCTCTGATATAGACTCACAACTATATATGTCCATGTAAGATATGTCTATGTACAGGATGTGATCTTCCATCCTTTCACGATTCCTTATTAGTGTTGTTGTGATTGATTGTCAATTTATCTTCCTTATAATTTGGTATCCAATGATATTTTTTCCTGATGCGATTCGAAATCCAATATTGACTTTCTTGAAGTTAGGGATCATGCGAGATGCTCCTCCGTATTTAGCTCCTAGAATGTCTTCCATGCCTTAACTACATTTTTGCTGTATCCTTCACATTATCATTTATTAGTTTTTCATTATTAAAACATATTATGTAAATATAGGGCTAACAATTTCCTCCTTTTGATAATGACAAATAATGAACATCAATTGACTTCCTTATTCTTGTAGTAAACTTGCTCCCTCTTTCTTGCTAACTCTTTTGATTTTGTCATTAGTTGACTTCTGAGCATTAGTAGTCAGCTAGCTCCCCCTAATTTGGAAACCTATCTAATTTTTTACCTTATCCCTCTTTTGACATAATAAAAAAAAGCAAACAAAAAGGTGCCAAAGCACACAATAAAAACAAAAGAAGCTCCACAACAGATAAACAAGCAATGTATCATGCCAAGAAAATAAGAAGTGTAGCAAGACAAGTTAAATTATCAGTTACAGACCCTAAAAAGGATAAGTGACAGGACCCTCTTTTAAATAGTAGTCATCATCTCAATTTTTGGCAAGAATAAAGGTAAGAGAGTTGAGCATATTGTGATGAAATTGGTCATAGGACTTTTTGACATTTGTGAAGAAGCTGGAGTAGGAATTCTATACTGATATAGTAAGCTTATTGTTGGAGGAGTTGGTCTCTGATGTTGCCCAAAACTAGCTCCAACAGAAGTATGTTGCAGTTGATGACAAATATAATAACCCAACTAGGTTAGAGTCGATCCTATAGGGAAGATACTGAACAGTTGCTAGACTTGATGTAATCCACGAGCAGTACATGAAATTAAATGGGGGGAATTTTAGTATCAATCGTAAGTAGTAACCAAATCTTGAGTGCTTTTGAGTTGTAAACAATATAAAATGAACACTAGGCTTGTGTTCCCCCTAGCTTCATAACTCTGTGAATTTGTTGTGATCAACCCAACTATTCTAATTCTTTGCGTGAAAAGTCTACAAGATATGTATTATCAACCATCTTGTGAACATGATGATAAATCTCACCTTTTACTGGTTCAGTCTCACAGTGTCTCCTTGTTGCTCCTTGTTATAGCCTCAGTTCACTATCACCTTTTGAGTTCAAGTGATTAGATGATATGGCAGGAATTATAAGGTGGAGGTAATTCTTAAATTACTGTCTTAATCTTCTTTTACTAATCACAAACTCCCTTGTGAAGATGTTTCCAAATATGGGCTATATCAAGCTTTTACAGCAGCTATGAGATTAATTATTGTGAAAAAGATTAAGATACATGCATAAACCCTAGAATAGATGAATATCACACTTTCTCTATGTAGCTAATCCGATAGGGTTCCCACGACCCTAGTCAAGGAGATTAGTTTCTCATGTTCATGCAAGTATCCATGATTATAAATGAGGGAAACATGTAATTAATTGCACAAGAATAAGATGAATAAACTCCAAAGTCTTGAATTGAATAAAAAAACCAAAATCTCAAGAAAAATTGTAATGTATATGAAAAGTAATAAGAACAATGTCAAAGTACGTAACAAAATAAATTATAAACCCTAGGGTGTTTATAGTATTTAAAAAACTCAAAAAGCTTAGTAAAAACGAGAAAGGTAAATTTATGTCAGCACAAGATACGAATCATTCTTTAACTTGTACCATCATCATACGATTCATACTTGCGCCTCTCATATCCATACCAGTGTCTGATCTCCCAAGGCTTTAAATTTTTATTCATTATACAAATTCTGCACACGTGTCGTACATGATCATATGACTTGTTTCCTTCACTCGTATCAACCTGGGACTTTTGTCTTTCTAAGCTTTAGGCACTGGTCTACTTATGGTTTCCCTATATAAGTTGTACTCAGACTTCAAACTCGTATACTTCTGATCTTCAACTTTGGATGGTAGATTTTGATTTTATTATGCTTATGAATTCATGGTGCGGCTCGTACTCAATCTTACGAATTAGATGCTCCAATCATATCTTGCCCGCACTTCGATTCTTAGTTTAGCTTTGGGTTCTGTTGTGCTTATAAGTCATCCTACGAGTCGTATCGAGTGTTGACGACTCATGGGGTGACTTGTATCTTGATCAGAATTGATCTTTCTAGGTCTTTTTCTTTTATTGCTATCCCAACACTACTGTAGACCTGTTTCACCTGCAGTAAACCCAAAAGTGCATCATATCTACTAAAATAACCTAAGTAACCACATAAATTCACAGTTTTAAGCATTAAAAGTTTCGTGCTTCCACGAAACATCAACACCGTCAACTAAGACTTTTGTGTGTCCTTGGATAATAATAATGAAGCTCTATAGCTCAACACGATGCTTTAACAAGAAGATCATAAGCTACCCATGGCAGTGATTTTGAATTTAATTTTCTCATACATTATTTCCCTCTCCTAATCTCATTTTTTTAAAATCAAATTGTGTATAACAATTCAACACACGGTGAAACACAAGGGAATTCGATGCTGACATTACATTAGTTATAGACAACCGGGCATCAACAAAAGCCACATCAACTAAACAAATTAGCAACCTACAGTCAAAGAAATCCTATACACTCAGCTAAAATTAATTAATTAATTAAGAGATATAACAAACAACGCTCTCGCTCACAAAGAAATATTATCGGTATATACAAAATACCATAGGCTTTCCCATATGCTCTTTTCCTAAATTTTTGGATAGTCATAGTAGGATCACTAAAGGACTTTATTTGTCATGTAACGTAGGTTAAGGGATGGTATAGTATCTTTTTTTTGGGATTTATTTAGTGACTTTGCCTCCTTGACACTATGCTAACTTTTTGGGTCCACACTTACCAAATTTTTCACTTTATTTTTGCCTTTATTTCTCCCTTTTTATTTTCAAAGAACATTCTGACTTAGGCTAGGTATATTTTCTCTCTTCTTTTTCTTTTCTTTTTTCTCTCTTCCTTTTTTTTCTTTCTCTTTTATTTTAAATTTTCTTACTGCACCTATCCTCTTTCATTTTTCTTTTTACATTTCTTTCTTCATTCTCATTCTTCCTACGCACCCTTATAATAGCCACCCTCAATTTAGGTGATTTTCCTGAGTTGAGCTAGACAGTGTCCTAGGAGGATCTGGGACAGAACAGGTTTATTATAAAAATGAGGAGGTGAAATAAGGGTTTCACGAAAAAAATTTGGCCAATGCAGGCTCAAATATTTTGATCAAAGGGATTCATAACTTATTTGTTTGGGCATTTAGGCTTGAGTGCACTTACAACAAAAAGGACCTATGATAATCTCCTACTTGACTCACCTGAACCTAGGTAAAAGAAACTGGCAAGTTCTAGATTTTAACACACTGGGAACTCAGTTATACCTCATGCACACTTGCATAGGATTGCACTGCTAGGTACTACTTATCCAACAATGCAACTATTTACCCTAATTATTCAATCCCTAATCCTATTACCATTATCAGATTCACAATAGTCTTACAGATACACATTTTACAGAGTTTGCATAAATTTAGGAGGGGTCTCAAATTTTCAACACCATTCTATTAAACACAAATGCTTTCAAAATAATAATTTCAAATCCATAATTTTAGGTCAAAAAATAAAATTCATTACCAATATTTTTAAAAATCTCTCAAAAATTAATAAAAATAATCTTCTGCCATATGTATTAATTTTCTCCCTATTTCAGTTGTTAACACCAAACCTGCAAGTCATAACAGACTTTCAGCTACTTATATTTTTCAGCTACTCCCAGAAATTTGGAATCAGATATACCCCTAACCCAACCTAAAAATCCTTGCACTATCCCTAATGCTAATAAAATGTAAAGTACGTATGAAAGGTTATACCTAGGCGCTAAAGGCACTGGCTCAATAATATCAGCACGTGGGACCTCAGATTGGGTCGCACTCTCATTAGTCGTAGTCACATCAACAAGGACTAAATAAGCAATAATGGTCGGGGGCACCGTCCCCCTCTGAACCAATAGCTAGTGGTCTCAAACCACTAGCTCCAATGGCTATTTCATAGACCCGCGTCTCACGGTCTAGCTCGTCCTATATACTATTAGCCTTGGCCTTTTTTGTAGCCTCTTTTTCTTCATGCCTTTTTGTCTTTTTCTCTCTTCTCACCTCTTAGGTCTTTATAACTGGTACCTCTACCGATTTTGGGATTACCCAAATGTTAGGAATATAGACTGTAGGTATAAATGTCTCTATCATCAGCTCTAGAATCACCGGTATATCATATAGCTCCATGACCATCCTCTTAATTTTAGCAACTTCTGCTTTAATCCCAGCCATATTTGGCATCTAGCCACTACCTAACTGTCCAATAATCCTTGACTCAAATGTATCAAGTTATCCTTGGATCCATCATTCCTAATTCGTGAACTGTGTGTTAAGCCAGGGCTTCACACCCCCTTCCATGTGACCAACCTTAGCCTCTAATATGGCTAATCTGGTGATGACCTCACTCTACATGGCCTATAAAATAATAATGAGTCTAGAAGGCATACCTAGTGGCCTAGGTGGCATAGACTGGACTGGAGGAGGAGCACTAAAAGTACTTGTTGCATCAGTCTAAGTAGTCTTCATCTGTTCACCCATCTTAGCTTCCTTAGTTGTCTCAGCTTGACCATTCTGCCAGAACATATCAGCCACCAAATTTTTTGCTTTTCTTACCTGTCGAACCAAAGGGTTGGCTGCGTCTCTGATTAGGCCTAGGTCAGTGGTGTTTATGGCCTCTGACATTTTGAACTCCCACAGCCAGGCACGACTATGTAATCATGTAAGAATACACTAATAGAGATGTCACTTTCTACAACTTGGTCTCTTAACTCCCGAGCTAACAATTCACCAACAAAAAACTTGTAACCGGCTATGAACCCGACAATCATAGCCGTCTAAACTGGGCTCAGAACATTATCTCCTGTGGTGGGGCAAATCCTCTGTCTGGCTAATGTCTACTATGCCTTACCCTTAGAGTTGAGGTTATTCTCCTCAATCTTTTGGGAGACCCCCCTGGGCCTCCTGTTACCCATATAACATTTTGTCTGTTTGAAGCTATTCTCTCTGCAATCTATCTAAAGAACTTTATATTTTTATCCAAACCCAACATCCTCTAAGTGAACTTCCTTATTTTCTCCATTCGATAGTCCATTTCCCTAGTAATTATCGGAGGTTGATTCTCCGGTCCATAAAATAAATGATGAATAGTATATGGGGAAATGTCTACCTATACTTCCCGAATAATAAGTGAAGTAATAGGGTCACCACCTTTCTATAAATGACTTTATGGATACTGTATATGAAGTTCGCCCTTGTATGCCATATAAAATTCTCAAAACAATACCTCACTGAAAGCCATACTGCCAAAAGCTCTCCTCAAACTTGGGTTACTATATCATTCCAGTAGTTGTTAACATCCACTCTAGATACACCACCTTTTTTATCTTTCCACCCTGAGGTATGCTCAACCCACTGTTAAAAGACTTCTACATACTTGGCTACCCCCATCATTCAATAATGGGCACCAGAGCACTGGTAAGTGCAAGTGGATGGTCCTATTAATCAATCGGGGTAACATTGACCTCTTCTGTACAAAGGACATTCTCAGAACTAGCTTTCTCCAAACTTGATTCAGCATCAGCATCAGCATTAGAAGATGGTGGTGTATGAAGAGAAGAGATAGTTGAATTTTTTCTCCTTGGACCTCGTAGAGGTGTTTCCTCTGGGGGCAACCTTCTTCCTCTTATTAGCCTTTCTACCTTTTGGGAAAGCCTTGCCTATTATTGTTCCTTTGTATAGGTCACCACTACTGTTGGATGACATAAAGAACTCAGACCAGTTGACTTCGAACTAGTATAATATTCCTTCTTATTGCCCTTTTTGGCTACTTATTTCGAAGATGATGAGTTTGTAGAAGGAATTTTACCTGTAAGTACACATTAATTAGTAAATAAATAAAGAAAAAAATAAAAATAAGAAGCTAAAGTTCAATGTGCATATTCTGTTTAGGGTATGAGTGGGGGATACAGGTCGTATCGACTGGGTACGACTTGTATGTATGAGTCGTATGATACACAGTACATGAAAAATTGCCCATTGGTCTACTTATGACTCACCCTAACCAGCCCTACCAAAAAGGTATGACTCATTACCAACAGTCGTAAGAAGATCAAAAATACTTTATAATAAATTATTCCTCCTAGGTCAGTACAATTTTAAGCTTACGAGTCGTACAGATTGGGAACGACTCATTTAGACAAGTCGTATCCATTCAAGAACGTTAAATTTGTTACACTTCCATGTTATTAGTGGGTATGAGTCCCATTACGACCCCGTTACCAGTAGGTATGAGCGTAAGAAGTCTCGTATCCACAGAAACATAGAAGTCCAACTTTAAAGTTTGACTCCAATTCGAAAAACCCAAACTACTCTTTAATATATTGAAAATATTACTCAAATTCAAACAAAACAATACACAATAGCAACATCCAAACCCTATTTCTCTCCCAATTCTTATTTCTTACTCTAACCCAAGAACTATGGTTTCAAAATTTAACAACCAAGAAATATCAACTTAAAGCAAATTATAAACAATTCACATTTATGATTTCAACTTGGAAACTAGAGCAAAGTAGGTTCGAACACATACTTAAATGAGCAAATTACGGTTGCTTTTATTTTCTTTGAAATTCTTCCAAATTTGTGCTGAAATTCGAGAAAGATAAAGAATCCGAGCATGATGGTAGTTAATTTAAGTTGTTTCCAAGTGATTTGGTGTGTTGTAAGCTTGTAATTTGCATAAAAATGGTGGTAGGTAGTTTTGGGTATTAGGTGTATGTAGGGTACCCTTCTTCTTATTTAAAATCAATTGTTGGGCCAATTGACCCGCGACCCTGACCAGGTAAGCTTGGGCATGAATTGTGTATACGATTTGTACCCAGGATTATGGGTCTTTATTTACCTCGTATAGAACTAGAACCTTACCTGGGTTCTGGAGTCGATATAATTCAAAGTGACAAGTTGTACCTTGAGGGTATGACTCGTTCTGAGAGTTGTATCCTCTCCAAAAATATTTACCTAATTCTACTTAGTCTCACAGGTCCTTACAACTCCTACTCACGAGTCATACCATGTGATACGACTCATAAAGAGTTCATATGACCAAACTTTTTGAACTTTTCTGGATATTTTCTGCATTTTTTAGCCCTGCATACTGAACAAACATACTACCCTATAAGTAAATAATTACAAAAACATGGGTTGCCTCCCACTTAGAGCTTGATTTAATATCGTGGCATGAATGGGCTAAGTTGGATGCTTAGATTTCACCTTACTATCCTCATGGATTGCCTTCCATGCAGCGATTGATATAAAATTGCGGCATGATGCAATTGCCTTGGTTACTCGGTCTTCACCAAGGTCAATTTCAAAAACCTCATTTATTTCTTCATAATTTCCCATATAGTGATATAATCTTTGCCTATTTACCTTAAACAAGGCTTCATCATCCCTCTTCAATTCTAAAGCACCATAGGGATAAGCTTTTCCAACTGTGAATGGACCATACCATCTAGACCTTAACTTTTCTGGAAACAAACAAAATCTTGAGTTGTAGATAAATACCTGGTCACCTTTTTCAAAGATTATTTTCTCAATTTTACAATTACGATGAATCTTTATCTTTTCCTTGTAAAGTGCAGAACCTTCATACGCCCGTATTTAGAATTCATCCAACTTATTCATACTCTTCATGCTTGACTTGGTTGTATCTTGCCACTCAAAATTTAGCTTTTTCAAAGCCCAAAGTTCTTTATGTTCAAGTTTAACATGCAAGTGACACGCCTTTCCATACACTAACTAATATGGTGAAGCACCAATTGGGGTCTTCGTGGGGTCTTCAATGCTGTTAGTTAAAACCATAATGCATCATCTAACTTTTTTGACCAATCAGTCCCATTGGTATTTATCGTCTTTGCCAAGATGGACTTAATTTATCTATTGGACACTTCTACTTGCCCACTATTCTGCGGATGATAAGGTGTCGCCACCGTGTGTTTTATGCCATACATCTCAAGCCGACTTTTGAATAGATGATTACAAAAATGTGACCCACTGTCACTAAAGATAGCACGTGGAGTTCCAAATCAAGAAAATATGTGATTTTTTAAGAATGTAGTAATACTACGTGCTTTATTATTGGGAAGCTCAATTACTTCCACCTATTTAGAATATAATCAACAGACACAAGTATATACTTCATGCCAAACAAATGTACAAAAGGACCCATGAAGTCTATACCCGATACATCAAACAATTCCAATTCTAAGATAGGAGTCATAGAAAGTTCATGGCGTATAAAGATGTTACCTTGTCGTTGACATTGAACGCAAGCAGAAGCAAAATCATGTGCATCTTTGTAGAGTGATAGCTCATAATATCCACACTGTAAAATTTTATTGGCAGTGTGACTTACTCTATGATGACCCCCAACTGGCGAATAATGACAACCCTAAAGTATACTCATCATCGCAACCTCAGATATACATCTACTAATCATCTCATCTACACAAATTCAGAATAAATAAGGCTCATCACAGAAAAATTTTCTTACCTCATGTATAAACTTCCATTTCTGCTAAAATGAAAGATCTTCTGGGATTAGATTACCTGCTAGATAATTTGCATAGTCTGTAAACCATGGAATTAAATCATGGGAAGCTGCTAATATCTACTCATCTAGAAAAATATCATAAATATCAAGCCAATCTTTAACATTTTGCATAGCTTCCTCTTCTAGGCTAGAAAAATGATTAGCAACTTGATTTTCAATGCTTTTTTGTCCTTGACCTCAAAATCAAATTCTTCCAACAATAGCACCCATCTAATCAGTTTAGGCTTCACATCCTTTTTCGATATTAAGCACCACAATGTTGCATGATCAGTGTGCACAATCACCTTAGTCCCAATAAAATAAGACCTAAACTTCTCAAAGAAAAAAAAAACACTGTCAGCAACTCTTGTTTCATCATGGTGTAGTTCTTTTTAGTAGCATTTAGTGCCTTTCTAGCATAGTAGAAGGGATGGAGGTTTTTTTTTGTTAACATAGTACAGTCCCTAAGGCCAAACCACTCATGACACATATAATTTCAAATAAAAAGGACCAGTTTGGAGATACAATGATAGGAGCAATCATTAACTTCTCCTTCGGACATTCAAAAACCTCCAAGCATGCTTCACTAAACTCAAATTTCACTTCTTTCTCAAGAAACCTACAAAGACGGTTGGCAATCTTTGAGAAATCCTTAATGAACTGCCTAGAAAACCAGACATGACCCAAAAAACTATGAACACCCTACATAAAAATTGGTGGAGGTAATTTCTAAATTACTTTAATATTTTCTCTATCTACCTCAATACCCCATTTAGAAATTTTGTGCCCAAGCACTATACCTTTTTTGATAATAAAATGACATTTTTTTTCAATTAAGTACCAAGTTGCATTCTTCACACCTTCTAAGCGTATTCTCCAAGTGAACTAAGTAGTAATCAAAAGAATCACCAACGACTGAAAAATCATCCATAAATACTTTGAGGGTGTCTTCTACAATGTCAAATAAAATTGACATCATACAACTCTAAAATATGGCTGGAGAGTTACATAACTAAAATGGCATACTTCTAAATGCGAAGGTCCCATAAGGACATGTGAAGGTGTTCTTCTCTTTATCTTTAGGTGTAATAGTAATTTAGTTATAACTTGAATACCCTTCAAGAAAATAGCATCATCCTTTGCCCGCTAACCTGTCTTACATTTGGTCTATGAAGGGCATGGGAAAATGGTCACACTGAGTCCATGCATTTAATTTTATATAATCCATGCATACTCTCCATCCTGTGACTAGTCTCATTGGCACTAGCTCATTATTCTCATTAGGCATAATAGTAATACCACCCAATTTTAGAACATATTATACTGGAATGAAACACTTACTATCAGCTATGGGATATACTACACCAGTATCCAACCACTTAATTATCTCTTTCTTCACTGCCTCTTTCATAGAAGGATTGAGTTGACGTAGATGGTCTATACTTGGAATAAAATCTGGCTCAAGTTGAATTTTATGAGTACACAACCCAGACGGAATACCCATAATATCTTCAATGGACTAACCTATGTCCCTCTTGAATCTCTGTAATACTAATAACAAAGCTTTTACTTTTGTTTCACTCAAGTCAACATTAATGATTACTGACAAAGTGTTGTCGACTCTCAAAATGCATATCGTAAATGAGAAGGGGGAGCCTTTAACTCTAAGATAGGTGGCTCCTTAATAGATGGATGTACAAGTAAGGTAGTTCTATTCTTCAGATCCAAATCAAGATTTTTTGGTGCATAGGTATATGAACCACTCCTATATAGTGCACACACTATTTCATCATACTCATCAATATCATCACTATAAAAGTTCATGAACACGATAGTAAGAGCTTCAACACCCAATCTTTCTTGAAGAGGAACAGAAGCATTCGAACCATTATCTTAAAGAGTAAATGAATCAATATCATGGAGATAGTCCATCTATTCATCACACACATCAATCACAGATATAACTCTCAACTCATCATGCTGCTTCATGGCTTTGTATACATTAAATATAACCTGTTCACCATTGAGTCTTAGGATCAGATGCACTAGCTCCAAATTAATCAATACCCTTCTTGTAGAAAATAAAGGTCTTTCTAACATAATTAGGACTTGAAAATCAACTTCATAGTCTAATATTATAAAATAAGCAGGAAAAAATAAAAAAGCCACCTTGACCAATACATCATATTCAATACCGACTGGTTTTTTCACCGTCCTAACTTCCAGCACTAGTTTCATGGTAGTTGGATTAGGTGCCCTCAACCCTAACTGCTTAAATACAACTAATGGCATGAGGTTGATACTAGCCCCCAAATCATAGAGCACGAGCAAAGTCGAAAGATCCAATGGGGCAAGGTATAGTGAAGGTACATATATCCTCCTTATTCTATACCAAAGATCTAGTTACCACAATACTAAAATAATAAATATTATCAACTGGATCATAACTGATTGAACTCTTCTTGGTGATTAGATCCTTCATTAATTTTGCATATCTTGTATTTGTTCCAATGCCTCTACAAGTGGGATATTGACTGATAGCTCTTTTAGAATAGACAAAAATTTTTGATACTTACCCTTTTCTTATTTCTTTTTCTGCCTTTGAGGAAAAGAAGGGCGAGGTCTCAGAATGGGCTTCAGAATAGGCTCCTAGTGTCACCTTTTCCTGTGTATTGCTTTCTACTACTCTCTCTATATATAGTGTCATCATCAATCTTCTACTTATTAATAATAGGTATAGGTGGGTTCATAGTGGTTTTACCACTCTGAGTAGTACTGTCATGGCGGTGACCATCATTCTTTGAAATTGCAATCGTGTTACTAGGAAAAGTACCAAGTTGCCTCTGATTTAATCTAGTTGACATCTGACCATACTATTGTTGAAGTTATTAAATTATTGTATAATATGACTCAACTTTTTTATTCAACCCTAATAGGTCTGCCTTAATCTCACTAAGACATCTCTCTTGACTTTCTTACCCTTTGACCAATTTTGACAACATTGCCTCTATTATAGATTCTGAATCACGGCTACTTGGTGGAGCATATTTGTTACTCTTATATTTGTAGTTATATTTCCATGGATAATCACCATCTCTCTCTACTTTTATCTTTGTACCTGTCATTATAATAGTTTCGATCTTGATTACAATCCCCTTGGGCTTGGAAATCCGCCAACCTACGATCAAGATACTTCGTCTCCTCTTCAGATTCAATCTCACAAGTTTTGGAAGTGGAACCCTGTGCTAGAACTACATTCATTTTTTTAGCACTCATTATTGCAAAATATTTTTTAAGTAGCCCAATATCGGTTCAAAGTTGTATGACCTCTTGTGCTAGCAAATCATGACTAGTTATATGTGCAATAGTTCCTCAAATACCATATGTACCCTACTATGCTAAGTATTTCTAGTATGCCAACCTCTATTTATTACTAAAATATTATCCAGCATATCTTAGGCAGCCTCCCACCGAAGATGCATAAATGCATCTCCTAAAATTTTATCTTTCATTTTTCTTGAACTGACATTTAATGATCTATTTAATATTTCCCATAAATTTGATCCTCTAATTTTGTGATTAGGCACCATGTGCAACTTCCTTTTTAATCTAAACCATGCTTTATACTAGGACTCTGCAGGTAACTGCCTAAAGTTATAAATCTTATGTTTCAGCTGTAGCATCCTTGCAGGAAGGAAAACTCTATCCAAAAACTACTTACACAACTCATGCCAAGTAGTGATTGAGCCTCTTGGAATTTCCCCAAACCATAATAATGCTTCTACAGTCAAAGAAATTGGGAATAATTATAGTCTCAAATATTTCTAATCTACCCTCAAAATAGCAGATAAAAAATAAATCGCACTGAAATTAGAAAGATTCATGTTTGCATTGTCGGTGTTGTTCCAAAAATGCACCCTTCAAATTTAGCAATTAAATAATAGCACTAATAATGTCAAATTTGACATTAGGGGTAATACAGGAGGAACAATGGCTCCTATTTCAGAAGGTTCAACATATCCCATGTCTTCATCTTCATTATATGGTTGAAGATACTAATAAGGAGGAATCATTAGGGATCTTCCTCTTTTCACTCTTCCATACTATGCAGGCACCTATCTTGGCTTGGGTATCTCTGCATTCTCAGCTCGGGCTTGCTTTTTTTCCACTCGAACTTCTTCAGCTGCTGCTACTAATAATTTTTTTATCTTTCTATCAGCAACAGTCTGCGGATCATCCGCTGGTGGAGTAGGAGACACATTATGAGGGTCTTGAACCCTACTCAAAACACCATCATAAATTTGTTTTGCCATCCTTCGTGGTGTTTGAAGAATTTTCTCTGACTCTGGATCAAAAGGGAGTAAGGAAATTCCTCTTCTCCTAGTGTTAGACATACACTGGCGTATGCCAAATCAAAATAAAAAATAAAACTTGTAAACTTCACAAAATTAAATCAATAAATTACACTATATTTTCCAACAACGTTAACAAAATTTGATGTCGCCCAAAACTAACTCTAATAGAATTATATCATGGTCAATGAAAAATATAGTAACCCAACTAGGCTACGATCGATCCCACAAAAAAGATGTTGAATAGTTGCTTTACTTGATGTAATACACAAGTAGTACAGGAAAGTAAATAGGGGAATTTTAGTATCAATAGCAATTAGTAACCAAATCTTGAGTGCTTTTGACTTGTAAACAATAGAAGATGAATACTAGGTTTCTGTTTCCCCGGGCTTTTTAACCCCGTAAATTTATCATGATCAACCCAGCTATTCTGATGCTTTGCATGTAAAGTCTACATGATATGTATTATCAATATAATGATAAATCTCACCCTTTACCGATTTAATCTCAGGGCATCGCATTGTTGCTCCTTGTCACGACCTCAGTTCACTATCACCATTAGAGTTCAAGTGATTAGATGAGATAGCAAGAATTATACGGTAGAGGTGAATTTTAAATTACTGTCTTAATCTTCTTTTCCTAATCATAAACTCCCTTGTGAAGATATTAGCAAATATAGGCTATCTGAAGCTTCTGCAGAAGCTATGATATTAATAATTGTGAAGAATAATAAGATATATGCATAAATCATAGAATAGATGAATATCACACTTCCTCTACATAGCTAATCCACTAGGGTTCCCATAGCCTTAGTCAAGAATATTAGTCGCTCATGTTCATGCAAGAATCCATGATTATCTATGAAAAAGACATATAATTAATTGCACAAGAATAAGATGAATAAACTCCAAAATCTTGAATTCAATAAAATATCCAAAAATCTCAAGAAAAACTGTAAAGTATGTGAAAAGTAATAAAAACAATGTCAAAGCACATAACCTAATAAAAGATAAACCCTAGGGCATTTATAGTATCTTAAAATACTCAGAAATCCTAATAAAAATGAAAAAGGTAAATTTATGTTGGCACAAGGTACGACTTGTTTTTCAACTCGTACCTTCATCATACAATTCGTTCTTGCACCTCCAATATCCATTCCAGTATTTGATCTACCAAGGCTACAACTTTTTGCTCATCATATGACTTATGCTCACGAGTCGTACATGATTATATGACTGGTGTCCTTCACTCGTATCCACTTGGGACTTCTACCTTTCCAAGCTTTGAACACTGGTCATGTTACGATTTTCCTATACGAGTGGTACTTAGACTTTCGACTCGTATACTTCTGAGACTTCAACATTGGATGGTAGCTTTAGATTTTGTTATGCTTACAACTTTATGGTATGGATCGTACCCTATCTTATGAATTAGATACTCCAGTTGTATATTATCTATATTTGATTCTCTGTTTATCTTTGGATTTGTTGGACTTATGAATCATCCTACGAGTCATATCAATTGTTAATAACTCATGAGGTAACTCATATCTTGATTAGAATTGGTCTTTCTAGGTCTTTTTCTTCAATTTTAATCATAATTCTACTATAGACCTATTTTACCTTCAATAAACCCAAAAGTGCATCATATCTACTAAAACAACCTAAGTACCTGCATAAATTTATGGTTTGAAGCATCAAAAGTGTCATGTTTCCATGACACATCAGTCTCGAATTTAATGGATTCAACATGATCAAATATTCTATTTAACAACTTGACACCTTCCTACTTAAATCCATCAATAGTTACCTTGCCTACATCAGTACTAATTCCTTACCCAACTGCAGTACTTTGGTAGTCGATTCCTAAAAAAGCAGAAAACCTTATTCAATTGCCTTAAGTCGATCCTTGAGTTCCTTAATTTCCTTCATCATAGGGAGCACAGGATTAGACAAAGATTTTCTTACCTTGGAGAGATCCCTCCATGCTTTAGTAGAGTCTTTCTCGCACCAGTCATTGTCAAGCAAGACATATCCCATGCTGGTAAAGGTCTTAGAATCATAAGTTTTTTAGACTTTCACAACAGGGTATGTATAAAGATCAATGGAGTAATATGAGAGGATTCTGGTGATCAGTAGTCCATAGGGCAGGATAGAAGAGGCATACGCATCTATAGAACTTTCCAACGTATATTCTCAAAGCTAGAAAACCTAGTTGATTTTATACTTTTTCAACATGCAATAAAGCACAAACATATCATGATACATCATATTACTAAGAGAGCATTTTTAAGGAATAAAAGTATTGGCGATAATATGAACCAATATTTGGTACTTGAAGTAGAGTTACAAAAACCAGAGTTGGATAAACTAATATTTGGATAAAAAAAAATGGCCCTTTTAGCTTCCTTGAAGCTAACCTGTAACGACCTAAATTTTTATGAATATGTGAAAAATTTATTTTTGTGTGATTTGACTATTTTACCTCTCCCAATAGTTGTGTTTTATAATTTTGGGGTGTGGGGGTTATGGGCACAATTTCCAATGTATTTTGGTGTCATTTATGTAAAATTGTGTTTTTGGGTTGCTTCGAGAGCCTTATTATGGACTTTTGTGGTTATCTTTTAATTCGTGTGACGGAAGGCATAAAGGACTATACCAGTAGATCCGAAATATCTACTTTAGGTTTGTAAAATGTTTGGTTTGCTTAAGTGCCTTTTTAATCTCATTACGACCCTCGATTTGGAAAATTGTGATTTTGGATTTCAGGGGTCAACTTTGTAAAAATAATATTTTTTTTTAAATATGATATTGCTATTGAGTTCGGAGCATCAAATTTTATAAGGTATCATAGTCCATTTGCATTCACTGTATTTTAAATAAATCTCGAGGGGCCCATAGGGACTTGCATTGAATCAAATCCTTAGCTAGTGCACCCATTTTCTGGTGCACCTGCGATCACGATCTAGATGCCGAGATCGCAACTAGGTAGGTAAAGGAGATGTCAAAGTCATGAAATTCCTTCCATTATTGTGGTGCCTCTCCTAGGTCAGGTCCTATAATCGCGACCAAAGGTCTACAATTGGGAATATGAGTACAAACATAAGGTTTTTGCCATTTTCACCCTTTTTAAGACTTGGAGCTTAGGGTTTCATGTCTTTTAGTATTTTCTCCATTTCTAAGCATGGGTAAGCTCAATTACACTTATTTCCAGTAGTTTATTCCATCTTTAACATCAAATTTTTATTTCAAACTTGGATTAAAATATAGAATTTGGAGATTTTGACCTGTAAGACCTAAATATGGAATTTTTTTCAATTAAAAATCCAAGTTCTCTCCTTTTAACTTGTATGAGTTTCTAATCCTATAATTATAAATTTCCCCTTGATTTCATCTTCATAACAACCTTGATTCTTGATTTTCAAATGGATTTTGAAGATTTTACCCAGTGAGTTTAAAATAATTTTCCTTCAATTTGGACCTCATTTTTAACTCTTTTTTTCTTGGTTTTTCATTTGTATACTCCTAATAATATTGGGAACATGTTTTTGAAAATTTTTAATGATTTTTTCCTTCTTTTTCAAAAACACATTTAAGGATTTCGTTATGAATTTAACTTAAAACTAGGAAATATGGGTATTATTGGCTACCTTATGACGCATAGATTATATATTTTGATGTTTTAATTGTCTTCAGGATATTTCATGAGGAGAACAAATTTGGTTTTGGTTTTTGTAATTTGAGGTAGGTCATGGCTTAACTCTTTCAAACTAGGCTGTGTAGTTAATTTGGGTACAAAAGCATGTTAAGGGTGTGGGAACTAATCATGAAAAAGGGCTATACTACTGTGTTGTACTTGTGTGGTGGCCTATATATGATGTAATTGGTGGATTTGGTATTTTATGCGCTATGTGTGATCATGTGGGGTCCTCTATGATGTTGATATCCTGTATACATGAGAAAAATTGTGTTTTGTTTAGTGAAAAGAATATTGTGGTACCAATTGTGTATTGTGATGCATACATACTTTATTAGCATATGAATCATATGAAAATTCATGAATGGTAGGAAATAATAAGTTGATATTTGGCTCACATGATGGTATATTGATCGGTTGTGAAAATACTTATTGTTGTTAGTTGTGGACATACTCTTTGTGGTTGTTTGTAAACATTACATCATCATATTCATTCATGAAACTATGGTACTACCGTGGAATTATTGAGAAATAATGGCAACTCCTTTTAGTGATAGAAAATATGACATCTTATAAAATCCTCCTCGGGGGATGTGTCGGGGAGGAGATATGATATATGGATTATATATAGGTTAATGGACCCAACATGACTCCTATATTGGGAAACTTTAGCTTCGTAGCTGTATATGGAGGTTGTGCCACAATCTCGAAGGTTATGCGATGACCTCGTACATCACATCATTATCATCATTATTATCATTATCATCATCATCATTCTTATTGTATTTACCTTATTATGCATGTGATATGATTTTATATTCTGTTTGACTTATTACCTATCTATTATTCTATCTTTCCTTACTTCTATTTAATGTTCTCATATATATTGTTCCCCTTTCCTTTGCTTATAACATTGAATTTTTTGATAACGGTTGTCAAAGTATTGTTATAGAATATCTATTGCAATGTCAATCGTTGAAAAAAATAATTGTTCTACTAGCTACAATAAAGTGATACAACCCTCATTATTGAAGATTAACCGTTGCATATCAACCATTATGAGAACCGTTTCCAGAAGATACCTATGGCAACACATAATAGGTAAAAATATACCTATTGCATCATTTTTTTTAGTTTGCTCAAAAAAATTTCACTACAAGTCTGCCAAAATGAAAAGAAATTCATTTTAATAAAAACCCTAGGAGCCATACGAGATTTACGATTTTTTCAATTTACAATTTTGTTTGTCGTCTCAATCTGCGATTTCTGTTAGAACCCCAAAAATTGTGATTTGAAATCTAGCCGGTGGTCTTCTCAGCGACTTCAATTTCAGAGCTGATTACAACCATAGAGTTTCCTTTATTTTGCTGGGTTAGCTGCTAAACACGTTCTACCCCAATTGCTAGGTAAAGAACACCGCTTATCTAAGTTTTCTTATAAAGCAAAATTGTTTGATTATGCAAGAATTTAAACTAAATTAGATATACAGTATACAAGTTATGATGTAAAGGAATAGATTAACCATGGAGGAATAAATGAAGTTTTCCTGGCAAAGATATGCATACAATATTGTATGGAATAGTATAAAAAAATTGGAAGAAGTATACTGAAGCTAAACACATCCACATAGAATTAATATTTGTTGATAATCACAAATGAAGTTTGCATGAATCTGAATATATGGTCCTTTCTAAACCTCTGCACTACATATGTTTGATGAAATTCCTCTTTCAAACTTGTAAAAATTTCAAGGTTTGTATATATATTCTTATCCATAAAATGGCTGGGAATTTTATCTTGAAAGCGTAGAAGACCTCGTTGATGATACACCATTACAATAGTAATCATTAATCCTGGAAATCCTTGTGGAAATGTATTTTACGTCTGACCACTTGCCAGAGGTAGGATGAACTTGATAATGATGTCTACTTTCACTTGTAAATCTCATAGTTTGTATCAAATAACTCATCGCCCAATTTTGTCCATGCTTTATTTTCATCATGGAGATTGCGGAGACAACAACAAAGTTAAGAATCCTAGTGATTATAAATGAAGTCTATAGCCACCTATGTTTTGGTAACAAGCCCTTTGTTTCAATGGGAGTATTTGGATCAATTACTATGATGTAACTCTCGGGTCAATATCAAAACGATGGATTGTTCCTAGTTGGCGACTTGGTTGGATTATAGTGGTTGATCCTAGTGATGTCTGCAAGAAGTCTGGGGTTTGCATCTTCATTTTTATTCTCTTTATTTCTTCAATCTCTCTCTCTTTCTCTCTTTTGTTTATCTTTTAGTACTTGTATTTCAACTTTCCATACCAGAAAAAGTGATGGACCAAGATAAGGTCCGTGACTATGAGGAGCAAAATAATAAATTACTGCAGCTCGCCAGGTGGGAATATATCATGTATAAATAGGACTACTAATATACTGATGACTTGAAAGATTACTCATATTAGAAATTGATAGAGTTGTAAATCACTCATATAAGTATCTCGAGTTTGTCAATGCCTTCTATAGGCTATTTTATAATGTGACCAGTCGTCTGTTGCTTTTGCTTTTCCAGATTGCTGAATGCATTCAGAATTATCTTGAATATAGTGCTAATCCTGGAATGATTGTTCAGGTATTTATTATACACCATTTTTCTATGGTATAAATGGCCACACATATAATTAAGTCCATTATATATCATTATGCTTTATAGAAGTTCTGATTTTAGTTTGATAATGTCCAGGGAGCAGCACCTCACCTCCCCGAGAAAACGACCAAGGATTTCTTTTCAAATATCAACAAATTACTAAAAAAAGCTGTCGAGGAATTTTATACCAAAGTTTAAGAGATACCTTGCTTTCACCTGCCCATATAAACCAGAGGGGGCAATGTGCGTAATAGTGAGTGCCTATCGATCACGTCGATTTTGGTCCCTCTAAATCTAACACTGAAGGTAATTTTTTATTTCATACCTTGTAGATCAAATTGAGCCTGTCATTTCTGGAAGGAGCAAATGATGATATCGAATTTTGCACTAAGCTAGTCCATGAAGAATCAATTATCATTTTGTCAGGTAAAACTAGCTCATTCTTTATATGGTTGCTCAAGAAGGAATTTGTACCCACTCTTGAATTATATAATGTTAAGATGCTTAGTAAAAGTTAGCTTTTTCTTGTCCCAAATAAGTCAAGGTTGACTATATGAATCTGCACTACCGCCTATAAGGATCCTTTTCTTTTAGTTAGATTTTTCTTGTCCAACAACATTAACTGTGCCTCAGTCCTAAATAAGGCGAAGTCGACTATATGAATCTGCACTACCACCTATATGGATCCTTTTCTTTTAGTTAGATTTTTCTTGTCCAACAACATTAACTATGGGTCAGTCCTAAACAAGTCGAGGTCGACTATATGAATCAGCACTACCACCTATATGGATCCTTTTATAGCAACACTTTTTATAATACTGTAACCTAGTTTCCAGATATGTAAAGCACTTTTGTGTTGTCCAAAAATTCAATTGTTGGACCCTTGCAGGGAATACTTGTGCTCTAGATTATAGCAAACTCATTACCTGTAGAAAAAACAAAAGATTATAGTGAAACTCATGTTAAGGATTTAAGTTTTGGTGAAAGAATCTTGTTTTTAGAAAATTATTGTCATTTTCTTTCCTACACATGTACATTGAATATTATGTTGATCTGATGGGTTGTGATGAGATTGTTCTCTTTCATTTGAGTTGTTCATTTGTTGGATCTTATGCTTTAATTCATACAAAAATGCAAATATATCACTGACACGTGCGCTTAATTTGTTGGAAATGGAAAACATGAATGCAGTTATGTAGGCTTGTCAATAGATCCCATCAAACATTAAAATGTTTCTATTTTCAGATCTTCACATGCTTCTTATAGTGTTCTGGAGAAGTATTTATTAGGAGCATATGCCTCTTAAATGGCATTATAGAATCCTCCAGTGTTTAGGTCCGAACTAAGAAATATTTGTTGTCCGACTGAAAGTTATGTCAATCTTTCGATAAACTTTGCTCAAACTCCAACATTTCAGGCCAACTTGTTCCCTTGAAACAAAAGTGAATTATGTTTACTTTTTTTTGTTCTTATCACTCCTTGCTTCTATTATTTGATCTTGGAGAACACTGAGGCAGCAATACTTTCTTTCCTAATGTATTTTTAGGAGATAAGAATTGTTCATTACCACGGCATCTTCTATGTTTCTGATAGTAACCAGTGCCAAATTTAAAGCCTAAAATTGGGCACGTGAATCTGTGGTCTTCCTATACAATTAGATATTTTAAGTATATATTTTTCTAAAATTGGTACAACATTATTTGTTGGTGTGCGTGTTACAAGAAGGATGAATGCTATACTTGGTTGAGTGATAAGTCCTTTACCTAAAGGACTAGGGCTCAATTTTCACGTAATATTTTTTTTCCATGTTCTTTTAAGTGGTGCACCTATGTCTAGAAGTCCTAGATTTACCTTTGATGGTAACAAATTCATCATCATCAGTGACTATTGATACTAGATGCTTATATGTAGGGGCATACTGTGGTTATTGAACAAAGTTGGGGTGTACCCAAAGTAAAAAAAAATGGTGTCACTCTCGCAAAAAATGTTGAATTCAAGGACAAGATACAAAATGTTGGTGCTAGCCTCGTGAAATAGGTTGCCAATGCTATGAATGATGTTGTTAGTGATGGTAAGCCTTTAAAAGTTCAGTATTGCCTCTACTGCTGCAGTTCGATTTTGTCATTGTATGACTGTTCATAACTTTCCATCCTAATATATTTGTAATTGGTGGTTCCATATTTTCCATTTTTCAGGTACCACTTGTTCAACAATCCTCACCCGAGCAATATTTGTTGAAGGATTCAAGTCAATGGCAGCAGGTATGAATGCGATGGACCTTAGACGCGGTATTACCATGGCTGTAGATTCTATTGTAACAAACTTGAAAAGCCGAGCAAAGATGATCAACACATCTAAGGAGATTACACAAGTAAGGCCCAGTTCTAAAACTTACACGTTAAACCTACAGCCTTTTTGGTGGGCACAAATCTCTTATCTTTTGTAGACTACCTCCTTCCTTCCTTTGAAGGCCTAAAGACTGATCCCTTCCCAGCCTAACACTCTAAAAAAGGAGAAAGAATAGAAAATAAATAGTAAAAAAGTAGTCAAAAGGGAAGAGATACTAGTAGAAGGGGAAAAAGGCAGAAAGTAAGAAATCTCCCATGAAAGAAGATTTCATTATGCACTGAAGAGTTCTATGTATATTCTTCTTTGCTCAAGTGATGCACTTTTTCTCCTAAGATTTTGATGTTATAACTTTTGATAGGTTGGGACTATCTCTGTAAATAGAGAAAGAGAGAGTAGGTAAGGAGGGAGTCATTACTATTCAAGTATGTAATTCTATAGTCCATCTATCTATGTATGCCATATGTGGAGATTGTATGTGTCTTTTGGTCACTATGGTCCTACCTAACTTATATTAGCTTTAAACTGTGTGTCCAAAATTAGAAAGCTTCAAGTTTCAATATGCTCTTAGGATTGTGGGTGGAACTGAAATAGATGATATTTTTGCTGACTTTTTCTAATGAGAACTGATCAAATTTATTGTCTATATAGGAGAATTTAGGCTAGATATCGAGCATATGGATTTTGATAAATTATTTTATTGCTCAGTAACTTCTTGTCATAGTCCAATATGTTTCCACTTGGTACATTTTGACTAATTTGTGGTTGACATGGTATTGTAAAGATGTGTAGCTAACTCATTTCTACTATCACACAGGACGGGAAGACACTGGATAATCAGTTGGATGTTGTTGAAGGGATGAAGTTGGATAGGGGTTACATATCACCATACTTCATCACAAATCAGAAGAATTAGATATGTGTATTGTTTTTGGTTTTCTAATCTTAGTTAAGATCGCACATGTGTTGTGCCAACGCTTTTTACATATGTTTCATCATTCTCCTTTTTGTTTAAACTCACTATGCTCCTGCTATGTCTGGCAGGAACTCGAGGACCCATTAATTCTTATTCATGAGAAAAATATCTCAAGCGTTAATGCTGTTGTGAAAGCATTAGAGTTAGCTCTGAAGGTAATTCTCTTTCTCTTTTGTTTGATCAATAAAGGATAACTAATCCTCTTTCTGAGATTATCTATTTGATTTCCATGAGATTGACCATGGATCTATCTATATTACTCTTACTTCATCTAGCTAGATACAAAATCCCCTCTTAATTGTGGCTGAAGAAGTGGGCAGTGAAGCACTTGCTACTCTTATTTTGAACAAGCTTCATACTGGAATCAAGGTATGTTGCTGATATATTTGCTTTTCTATTTTTGTTTAACTTCTAAGTTCGGTGATTATATATTGTTAGTGAATGTTTACAGGTTTGCGCCATCAAATCACTAGGCTTTGGCGAAAACAGGAAAGCCAATTTGCAAGATCTCTTTATTTTAACTGGAGGCCAAGTGAGAACTATTCTATTGCGCTCATGTATACGATAGTTGATGCTTGTTTCGATGACACCTAACCGATGTCTCTTCTACTGTATAGTAGGTCGTAAGAGAAGAGCTTGGACTGAGCATTGAAAATATGGAGTTTGAGATGCTGGGAACTTGTAAAAAGGTAGTTTCCGGTGCCATTTGGCTGTAGTAGGTTCTCCTTTTGTATATTACTACTCTCTTTTGAAAGTTTAAGTGCATGAGAATTTTACACAATGTAATTATTGTTTGGGATTTCTAATGAGTCTTGTTGGGGATTTTATCTTGTTTCCTGTTGTTTTACTCTACTCATGCTTTTTTTTCTTAGGTGACTATCTCCAAGGATGATACTATTATTCTTGATGGTGTTGGTCAGAAGAAGTCCATAGAGGAACGATATGAATAGGTTATATTGCTTCATTTTGCACTAATATCGATACAAATAGTGCACTTCAGCATTGGGTTGACATATAATTGTGCTCTTTGTATTTGCTGATTAAATCAGCCATTGAATTGAGCATATATGCCTATGATAAGGAGAAGTTGTAGGAAAGACTAGTTAAGATTTCAGGGGGTGTTGCTGAAATGCATATTTAAGGGATCGTTCAGAACTTTTTGTAAACTTATGTAGACTCTTGAATTGTGAAATTATATTGTATATTTGCTTTTTGTATAGGTTGGATATTTGTCATTACGATTAGTTGATTAATGTATTCCTATGTGATTTATTTTATATGTCAGTGTAATATTTATTATTATATAATTAATTTTTTATTTCTTTATTATGTTGGTGCAACACCTATAGTCCGTTGAAATAACTTTCAAAATACCATTGCAGTATGTCCCAAAACCTTTGCGATAGCTTAAAAATTATTGCAATATTATAAGAAAGCCGTTGCAATTAGAGTAATGCATTAGTTAGAAACCGTTGCAATTGAAAAGAATAAGTGTTGCATCAGAATATCTATGGTGACGGTTCTGATCCATTGCAATTGAAAAAAATGTGTTGCATCAGAAGGAAGAATAACCGTTGTTATAGATGAGTCTATGGAACGGTTCTCAAAACTGTTGCTAAGACCTTTGCTATAGATCTATGGCAACGCTCACATATAGGAATCTTACTAAACCATTGTGGTAGGTCTATGGCAACGATTTTTGTATATATTGCAATGCTTTTTGAACCATTGCCATAGGGGTAATTTCTAGTAGTGTTATATGTGGTATAAAGGTATAGTTTTATTCTTTTCTGATGCTTTGTTGTATTATATATGGATATTATAAAAATGTTAGTGCAAACGGTGTGGGCTACCGTTGTGGGATATTTTCTTATTGTAGGTGACGTGCCTTTAGTGTGTATTTTGTTATGCTTTATTTTCTACTTTGCTCGTTCAGCCTAAGATACCTACTAAGTACAAGTGGATCGTACTCATCCCTATTGTGCCCTTTTGGTGTAGATTCTGGTACGGTTGCGCCTTACGCGACTTGATTTTAGGCGCCTTCAGAGTTGTTCAAGGTAGCGGTTGTACTTTCATGTATCTGAGATCCACTTCTATCTTTCTGTGTTAGCTTATGTCTTTATGAGAATTCAGAGACAGATATTGTTCCTATTTAATATTTTGATGTAGTTGACTCATAGATTGTATTAGTAGTTGTTACACTATTGACACTAGGTTTTGGGAGTTTGGTATAATATCTTTGGTTGCATATTCCGCTTTCATATTATATTTGTATGGTTCAGCTTCATTCTAGAAGCCTTACCTTGGGGTTATTTCTATTTTTCCCCTTTTGCATCAGTTTGTGTGATAGGCTTACTTGCCAAGGTCACCATGCCATGTGCCATAATGACCCTTATTCTTAGGTCGTGACAAATTGGTATAAGAGAAGCAAGGTTCATAGATCCTAATGGTGTAAGAATAGGATGCCTAATAGAGTCTCGCGGATTGGTACGTAGACGTTCATATCTATCTTTGAGAGGCTATAGGATGTCTTTAGGAATTTTCTCTTATTTTGTTTCTGATTATGTGAATTTCTTTCATACTTTATGTTCTAAGTCATATTTTTCTATTTTCTATGCAGATGGTGTGGACTAGGTCTCGTGAGATTATAAATATGGAGCCTACTGTTGGAGAGAGAGCCTAGCCGAGAGGGAGAGCCTCGAGTCATGGATGAGCTTGAGGGAGTGGACGAGCTTGTGTATCATCCCCGTCTAGGAGGAGTGCTAGAGGACTCTCTTTTCAGCCTTATGTTGAGCTTATTGGGGGTGTAGTTTCAGTTCCAGTAACTCAGAGTTCATCTGCCCCAGTTTTGGATGTGTTGTTGGTGCATTTTCTGAACCATTTAGAGGGTTCTTGACACGACACGACCCCTGGCCTTGTTATAATTGGTATCCTAAGTCCAACCAGAACCAGGGACCGCCCCCTGTTACCTAACCCAACCACCTATATCCAACCTTAGATGGGCTGAATTTCGAACTTATAACAAGATAGCGTTGTTGTTCTCATTAGGACTCTGGGATAGGGTCACAACCATGAACGACCTAACTGAGTCCAATCGTACCCCACCAACAGACCAACCGTACCTAGCAAACCATAGACCATAAACCAAAGGGAATGCCAAAACATAATATGAAAAATCAATCCCAAAATGTAATACGATGGAACAATAAGAAATTATGCCCGATGATACCAACCACAAAAGTACCATAACGCCTCTATCTAAAAGGGTAAACAAATCTGGTTGGGACATGCCCCCAACCATAGCCAAAACCAATATTCAAAATAAAAGAAAAGTGTCTAGAGAAATCCATAACATGAAATCATGCCTTACAAATGGATGGAATCTCACCACTCAGTCCAAATGCTAATACCGAATCCGCATGCTAAATAGGAGGAGTTGAATGTAGGTTCCTGCATAGCGTGGGTATACAACCACTAGTAGATAGGGTTTGATAATGATTGTTAGAATGAAACTAAGGGTAAGGATAAAATAATGTTAGTCATAAAACAAAGTAAAACCATCCATAATGCATACAACCATACATATATAATTGCTGGGAAAAGGGACCGAGTTTAGCATGCACTTAAAGCCTTTACTTGGGCTATGTAGCTTGGCTATCCTAACCACCCATGGGCGATATGGTTTCAGTTCCCCTTGCTGAAAGGGACCCAGTACGTGTAGCTGCTTGACTCGGCAATATCCCATGGGGTGACTAGCACATCTCTCCAATATAAAATGTGACACTTGCACGTGGTCATCAAGTACCCCTTATATCGACAAATATGAGTTTCCAGTTTTCGTGCCCCTAGGACCGCCACCTTTCACGGCTTAGCTATACACCCCACCATTAATACCCAATTAAAAAAATATCTAAACAATCCATTTACCATTTATTATCTAATGCCAATATTGGTGGTATCGTCATACCATGCCCTTACTTGTAAGTAATATCCATAGCTAAACCTTTTAGGTTAAGTGGACCTTAGGTGACCTTTTCAAATACCATATTAAATCCACTTGGGAGACATCCATATTCTCCACAAGTATAACCATTTAGCATTTAGCCTTTTCAAACAATTTAAACCATGCATAAATCATTTATCCACCTTAAAACATACAGGAGTTCCATTAAAAGAAGCCTGTGCAATGAACATATCTTTATAAGCATTTCATCAAACAACTTGGGGCATAATATAACCAAAACCAATTCCAAAGGCCATTTAACCATTACCATGCAATCCAATTGTCCAAAACCACCATTAATGCATATAAAAGTATAATTAAAACCATAGAAAATCATAACCAAACATTCAATATCAAAACCCCCAATAGTAGTTAAAAAACCATAATCATAAAATAGTAAAACCATGAAATCAAACATATAAACCATGACTTTAGCTGAAATTACAATGAGGGAATCGAATCATGCCTTATACCAAAGAATTGATGGAAAGATATCACCAAAGCAAGCCCTAAAGCAATCCCTTAGTTGAAACCCTAGCTTCCTTGCCCTAAAATATCTTGAGAGAATTATGAGATGTTGTGGAATAGTTTCTAACTATTAATGAATAGAATAATAGGGTAAATAACCTCCTAAGTGTATTAGAAGTCGTGGGTCCTAATTAGGGTAAGTAGGGAAATGTCCAGAATACCCCCACTAAAGTCCCTTAAAAACCCTTGACAAGGATACGACTGACCCATACGAGTCGTATCCTCCTATATGATTAGTTTCCACACTTGTATCCAAGTCTCAACTCTTGGATCAAACACTGTCCAGTATACAACTCATCCAACCAAGTTGTAACAACAACATACGATCCATATCCATGACCCGTATCCCTAGAAGAATAAAATATTTGGGGAATTGAACACTGTTTACCATACGAGTCTTGAGTATGACTCGTACCCTGGCTTACAGCTTATGGTGAGCCACTCGTACTTAGATAAAACCTAAGTAACCAAGTCTAAGATTAAATTAAGGGAACAAATGACCCGTAACCACCAATATGACTCGTATTGCTAAGTCATATTAATTCCAGTAACCAAAACCATCCCACTAACTAACACTGGTTAGTATACGATAGGACCATACCATCCGTATCCTAGCACGCAACTCGTACCCATGAGTCATATTAGGTTTGGAGAACGAATTTCTAGGAAATTTTATAAGGGTCAAAACCCAGGATGTTTCAGTGTCCCCATTAGGAACTATCATCCCCAAATGACGGATAAGGTAGGGGTAACCACACACAGAGTCATTTGCATTATCAAACATTCCTTTAAAAAAGTTTGAAAACAAAGAGGCAAAAAGATTAATCTTTCCTTTAACAAACTTAGAAAATAAAGGTGTTTTCAAGAACACATATCTTCTGCATGAATCCCAGGAGTAGAAAACAAATACGGATACTTGGACTTCATGTCCTCTTTCGCTTCCTAAGTAGCTTCTTCAACCTTATGGTTCCTCTATAGTACCTTAACTGAAGCCATATCCTTGGTCCGAAATCTACGAACTTGCCTATCTAATATCTCAACCGGGACTTCTTCATAAGACAAAGAATTCAAAATACCCAATCCTTCTGATGGAACAACCGAAGAAGGATCGCCAAGTCACTTCCTCAACATAGAAGCATGAAAGACCGGATGAACCAAACTTAAGCTAGATGGAAACTCCAATTCATACGCAACATTAAAAACTCTCTACAAAATCACATAAGGACCAATGAACCTAGGACTGAGTTTCCCCTTTTTTTCAAACCGTACTACTCCCTTCATGAGAGATACCTTGGGAAACACCCTATCCCTGACATCAAACTCTAAGTATCTACGCCTAATATCCGTATAAGACTTTTGGTGACTTTGGGCAGCTTTAAGCCTATCTTGAATTACCTTGACCTTCTCCATCGCCTGATAGACCAAATTAGGACAAAACATATCTGCCTCACCAAGATCAAACTACTCAATAGGAGATCTAGAACCCGTACCATACAATGCCTCGAAATGAGCCATACAAATACTCGAATGATAGCTATTGTTATAAGAAAACTCCACCAAAGGCAGAGCTTAACCCAATTGCCACCATAGTCAATCACATAGGCCCGAAGCATAACTTCTAATGTAAGAATAGTTCTCTCCGCTTGCCCATCCGACTGTTGATGAAAAGCAGTACTCAGACTAACCTTAGTCCCCAACCCTTTCTAGAAAGACAGCTAGAAGTAAAATGTAAACTATATACCATGATAAGAGATAATCGAAATAGGTACCCCATGCAGCTTCACAATCTCCTGAAGATACAATCGCGCATAATCCTTTACTAAAAAGGTAGTCTGTACTGGCAAGAAATGCGCAGACTTAGTCATCCTATCCATGATAACCCAAATAAAATCATACCAATTCAAAAACCAAGAAAGACCGGCAACGAAGTCCATATTGATCACTTTCCACTTCTATTCGAGAAACTCAATTTCTTAATACAACGCTCCTAGCCTTATGTGCTCAACCTTAACATATTGACACACCATGCATTTGGCTACAAAATCAACCATATCTCTCTTCATGCCATTCCACTAGTAGATCTCCTTGAGATCATGATACATATTAGTCGAGATGAGATGTAAAATGCGACTCATGCGCCTCAGCCAAAACCCTTTTTCACAGCCGGTCGACATTAGAAACACATAACTTCCTATTTGGTACCATAAAGTACCATCACCACTAATCTCAAATGCCACTACCTTTTGCCCACCAATGTCACCCTTGATTTTCATAAAGATGGGATCTAGCTCTTTTTTCTCCTTAATCTCCGCACTAAAAGATGATCGAACCACTTCTTGCACCATCACGCCACCATCCTTAGAGTCCAAGAGAAGAACTTCAAGATTAGCCAAGCGGTGAATATCCTTCACCATTGCTCAATTCCCTTCCTCCACATAAGCTAAACTCCCCATGGATAACTTGCTAAGAACATCAGCAACCACATAAGACTTACCTGGGTAGTAGTGAAAACTCATGTCATAATCCTTAAGAAGATCAAGCCACCTCTTCTACCTGAGATTAAGCACTTTTTGAGTGAACACGTACTGAAGTCTCTTGTGATCAGAAAAGATATCCACGTGAACACCATACAAATAATGCCTTCATATTTTCAAAGAAAACACAACCTCCAACAACTCTAAATATTGAGTAAGATAATTCCTATCATGTACCTTAAACTGCCTGGAAGCATAGGCAATCACCTTCCCATACTACATCAAAACACAATCGAGCCCTACCCGAGATGCATCACAATAAATCACAAACCCGTCATTACCTCCCGACAAGGTTAGTATTGGAGCTGAAGTTAACTTATCCTTCAATTTCTCAAAACTCCCTTCAAAAGCATATGACCAAGAAAACTTAACCTTTTTCTAAGTCAACTTAGTCTAAAGAGCAGCTATTGAAGAAGATCTTTCCATAAACCGCCTCTAATACCCGACCAAACCCAAGAAACTCTGAATATCGAATGGAGTGGTGGTCCTAGGCCATCTTTTCGTCACAGTAACCTTCTGTAGATCCACCATGATCCCTTCACTAGAAATAATATAACCCAAGAAAGTCACAGCATTCAACCAGAACTCACACTTAGAGAACTTGGCATACAACTGTTGTTTCTTTAGGGTCTACAACACCACACGGAGGTGATTAGCATGGTCCACCTTACTCTTCAAATAAACCAGAATGTTATCAATAAACATAATTACGAAGAGATCCAAATACTGCCTGAACACTCTGTTCATCAAGTCCATAAATGTTGGCTGAGCATTAGTCAACCCAAACGATATCACCAAGAACTCAAAATACTCATACCGAGTATGAAAAGCTATCTTAGAAACATCTACCTCCCTAGTCTTAAGCTGATGGTACCCAGATCAAAGATCTATCTTAGATAAGAGCTTGGTACCTTGTAAATGGTCAAACAAGTCATCTATCTTTGGAATAAGATACTTATTCTTGACTATTACCGTGTTCAACTGCCTGTAGTTGATGGACATACGAATGGAGCCATCCTTATTACGCACAAACAACACCAATGCACCCCATGGAGGAACACAAGGATGAATAAACCCCTTATCCAGAAGATCCTTAAGTTTCTCCTTGAGTTCCCTCAACTCAGCCAAAGCTATTCTATATGGAGGAATAGAAATTGGATGAGTGTAAACTCTATTTCCCTATCCAAAGGAACACTAGGAAGATCATTTGAAACTCATTAACCATAGGAACCAAAGACAAAGAATTTCCTTCTGAGTTAGGATATTTAACCCAGACCAAGTGATAAAGACAACCCTTAGAGATTAACCTTCGATCTCTAAGATAAGAAATGAACTTCCCCTAGGAGCTAAGGAACTACCTTCCCATTCTATAACTGGTTCACCAAGAAACATAATAGATAACTGTACGGGTTCGACAATCCACAGAAACATAACAAGAATGCAACTATTCCATACCTAAAATTATATCAAATCTGCCATATCCAACTCAAATAGATCTATCAATGTCTGCTTGCTACCAACAGATACCACACGCCTTTTATAGAGTCTCTTAGCAATAACAAAGTCACCTACCAAGGTAAAAATAGAAAAAGGATCCAAAATAGCTTTCGGATCAAAACCAAAAGACACAACCACATATGAAGTCACATAATAAAGAGTGGAACACTGATCAAGTAAACAATATACATCACAAGAGAAAAGTTATAATGTACAAGTAACTATATCAGGTGATGCCTCAGATTCTTGTTGGGACGCTGAAACATACAACCTACTTCTACCATTACTAAAATCAGGAGTAGTAATAGAAGCAGATAATACACCACCAGATGCAGGAGCAGAAGATGAAGCGATATTAATCTTATTCGCCCCCATAAAAACCTTATTGATAGAACAATCCTTGAGTCGATGGCCTACCGGGTGATACTTGAAGAACGTATCACTTTTTTTCTTATAATAACTCCAATGAGTACAACCACAAAATCAAAAAAGAGGACTGAAGATGATTAACCTCTGCAGGTTTGAGATTACGTAGCCTGTGCCTAAGAATTTTCACCACCTTAATGATACTGTCTCCCAACTGCTATAGGTAAGTAGCACTGGTAGAAAAAGAGCCAGAACTCCCCCACTTCTTTTTTTG
This sequence comes from Capsicum annuum, assembly GCF_002878395.1. NCBI lineage: Eukaryota > Viridiplantae > Streptophyta > Magnoliopsida > Solanales > Solanaceae > Capsicum > Capsicum annuum. Next base: position 124,706,608 of record NC_061119.1, on the reverse strand, counting down.
CCACTTTTCACCATCTCTACCACCGTGAGACTAGACACCTCCCTTATCAAAAAACTTATTCCTCTTTCCCTGCCTATCCCTAAACTCTACCTGTTTTCTCTTCTCATCCTCAATCTGCTGCATATGAACAGTCAACCTTGACATTTCCATATCTTTAACCAGCAAGGTAGTCTTGCTCTCCAAAATCAAATCTCTATTCAACTTAAAAGTAAACTTCCTCATTCTTGACCTCATATCTTCCACCAAATCAGGAGCATACCTTAATAGCTGATGGAACTTCAAAGAATATTCCTTTGCAGATATCCTTCCCTACCTGAGATTTACAAACTCCTCCATCATTTCTTCCCTTATATCTTGAGGAAAGAACCAATCCATAAATGCATTAGAAAAAACCTCCTACAACCTTTCCTCTTCTATATTATCTCTATCTCTATCCCATTCCTCATACCACTGATAAACAATATCTTTAAGCTGATAAGCTATAAAGTTAACCCCCTCTACATCAGTAGCCTTCATCACCCAAAAGATTCTTTGCATTTCATACAAAAAGCCCTGTGGATCCTCCTCCACCTTTACCTTAGTAAAATTTAGAGGATCCATCATCATAAATTTACCAACCCTTATGGCCTTAAAAGTCAAAGCACCAGTCGCACCTCGATCATCCTGAGTAGCAACCAATTAAGCAATATCCTGAATAGACTGACAAAATTTTATATTCATCACGTTGCCCTGAGGGACCTGAGGAGAACTAGCCAGAATAGAAAAAACTTTAGCACCATCAGGACCAGGACCATGAGATTGAAGATGTACTTCAGATGTAGGACGTATCTCTTCAACATTATCTCTAGATGGGATGGAAGAATTTCCTTGTGTTCCAAATCTAGGAGGCATGATATGAAAGATGAACAAATAAGGAATAGAAGAGATTCCAGCATTGAGAACACAAGCTTGAAGATAGAATATCAAGAAAGTTAAACATTCTTAAATGTTTTGTATCCTCTCTCTTATAAGTGTGGAACATATCACACCTCTAAAAGAGACTCAAATCGATAAGGCTTTGTGGACTTCTTAATTGACAATGAACCAAAAGCTCTGATACTAACTTGACATGACTAGACCCTTGGCCTTGTCATAATAGGCATCATAAGTCCAACTAGGACTGGGGATCGGTCCCTATTACCCAACCCAACCACTTATATCCAACCTTAGATGGGCTAAATTTTGAACATATAACAAGATAGTGTTATTGTTCTCAATAAGACTCTGGGATAAGGTCACAACCATGATCGACCCAATCGAGTCCAACCATACCTCATCAACCGACCAACCGTACCCAGCTAAACCATAGACCATAAATCCATTATGCAGTTTAAAACAGACAAGAGCTCCATTAAAAGAAGTTAATGCAATGAACATATCTTTATAAGTGTTTCATCAAACACCTTAGGCATAATATAACCAAAACTAATTCCAAAGATCATTAAACCATTACCAAGCAAAAAATTTATCCAAAACCACCATTAATGAATATAAAAGCATAACTAAAACCATAGAAAATCATAACTAAGCATTCAATATCAAACCTCCAATAATAGTTAAAAAACCATAATCATGAAATAGTAAAACCATGAAATCAATCATATAAACCATGTCTTTAGCTGAAATTACAATAAGGGAAGAGAATAATGCCTTATACCTAAGAAATGAAGGAAATATACCGCCAAATCAAGATCCAAAGCAATCCCTTAGTGGAAACCCTAGCTTCCTTGCCCCAAAAGCTCTTGAGAGAATTATGAGATATTTTGGAATAATTTCTAATTATTAATGAATAGAATAATAGGGTAAATAGCCTCCTAATTATATTAAAATTCATGGGTCCTAATTAGGGTAAGTAGGGAAATGTCTAGAATACCCCCACTTAAGTCCCTTAAAAACCCGTCATAGGGATACAGCTGACCCATATAAGTCATATTCTCCTATATGATTGGTTTCCACCACTTGTAACCAAGCCATAACCATTGTATCAAACACTATCTTGTATATAACTCATCCAATCAAGTCACAACAACAGCATACAATCTGTATCCATGACCCATATCCCTTGCAGAATAAAATACCTTGGGAACTGAACATTGTTTACCATACGAGTCCTGGGTATGACTCATACCCTTACTTACGGATCATGATGAACCACTTGTAATCAAATCCAACATAAGTAACCAAGTCTAAGATTAAGTTAAGGAACTAAAAGACCCGTAACCACCAATATGACTTGTACCGCTAAGTCATATTCATTCCAATAACCAAAAGCATCCCACCAACTAATACTGGTCTACATAAGACAGGACCATACCATCCATACCCTATCATATGGCTCGTACCCATGAGTCATATTAGGTTTGGAGAATGGATTTCTAGGAAATATTCTAAGGGCCAAAACCCAGGATGTTTTAGTTCTCCTTTGGTTATGCCTGGTGTTTCTCTAGTTCTTGGTGTGGATTATCTAGTAGCACCTACCTCTATTTTAGTCTTCTCTAACCTCGAGTACTATTCCTTTATCAGCACTGACATTTGAGTATGTTGCTCTAAGATTAAAAGTTTAGCCTTCATCTATGTTACCTCCCCAGATGGGATCTCAACCCGTTAGATTCACCATACCTTCTCTTTCTATGAGTACAGTTATGTATTTTGAGGATCAAAAGATGTTTGAGATATTTACTTAGTTAGGACCTTTTAGATTTAGTGGTATTATGGACAAGGATGACTATGAGTTCCTAATTGATTATCGAGAGAAGTTTAATAATTTGGGTTTTCTTGAGTTGAATAGAGTTGCTTATACTACTTATCAACTAAGAAATACTACTAGAGATTAGTAAAGGTCTCTTATTGGCTGTAGATCTTTTGATTCCTTCGAGATGACATAGGATTAGTTTATTGATGTCTTTTTAGAGAGGTTTGTGCCTTCTAATCTGAGAGATTTAATGAGAGATGAGTTAGATCACTTGGAGCAGGTCTCCAAAACTATTGCAAAGTATCAAGCACATTTCTATGCCTTGTCCAGATATTCTTATGGTGGTATTTCCACCAAGTTTGAAAATATTTTGAAGTTCGTAAAGGGTTTTAATGTTTCTCTTCAGTTGGATATGTCTCAGATAGTTGTATTTGGAGTGTCTTTTTAGAGTATAGTGGATCATATGTAATACCCCTAATTTATAGGCTAGATTTTAAACCAGCGTTCTTACATGTAAAAACTCAAATCCCATGATTTATATTTGAATACATGTGTCATGATCTTTATACTAGTGTGTGAAGTGCTTATGAGGTGAAAAATGTCAATAGAAATCATTAGAGAAAAGTTGAGCTAAGAATCTTTGATTCACCCAAATTTTGGCATTCAATTTGACAAGAGTGGACTTTGAACATGTATAACTTTTTATATATGTGGAATTTTCAGCTCAAGACCCACCAAATGATAGATAATTGAGTTATCTTTTCAACAATACCAATTTTACCTTAATCTGATACCCGAGAGAAAAGTTATGCCCATTATTATGAGAAACAGTAAGGGTTAGCAATATAGACGTGGTGTGCTGGTCTCCCCCTTAAAATAAGGTCCATGATGGGTTAGTCTCTCCACTAGAATAAGGGATGCGGCATGGAGGGTATTCCCCCACCGTTTCAACTTTCTAAGGGCCAAGGGGTAATTTTATCCTTTTTCCTCAACCCCAATCGTCCAAAACATGATTTATAACACCAAAAAGAGCATTATTTTCCCATAATCCTCAAAATAACTCATGTAACCCCCTCCCCCTTTCCCAAGAATAATAATCTAAGCTTTTTTTCTAAAGAACACAAGGATTCAACCTTTAATTTTAATATTTATTCAAGAATCCATTCAATTAAGGTATGTGAGGTGTTCATCCATGGGTACCTTTCTCCCATGGAGCCTAAAAACCTCTTCTTTAATAAAAAATATGGGTTCTTTCTTTATTATGAAGTTGGATATGTTTAAGATACTTTTAAGTCATGTTTTCCTTAGTAGTTTAACTAAGTTGATGTCCTAGTATGATTCTATGAAAAGTTAGGTTATCTCATGCTTTAAGTTTTGAGTTTCCATGTTGTATTCAATTGAATTTCATGTCATAATATCGAATTGTGAATTTAGGCATGGCATCATGTTGTTTTCTCATGTTGTAAGACATCCCCATGTTGAGTTTTAGGAAGTTTAATGAAATGTTTATGTTTTGGGTCTTTGAACCATGATCCTATACTATAGTATCAAAGCTTTGTTATCATATTTTATGGTCAATTTAGTATTGGTGGGTTATAAATACCCAATACCTATGTGATTTACATGATTTCAGATTTTCAAATAATGAGTCAGTTGAACTATCGATATTACTATTTTACTCAGTTGATATAATCATGATGAGTACCATTAGAAATAATGTTGAGTTAAACTTAGTCAGTTCAGTACAATTGTTAGTTTAGTTAGGATTAGGATTTAGCACCGAGTGAATGTAGGAATGAAGACTCCCCCGTTAGTTTAGGTAGAGTCATTAGTAGCAGTCCCTAAGTGACAAAACTATGTAGCCAGCATAGGATATAAGGGATCACCCATCAGTTTAGACTTGATTTCCCCTCAGGGGTCACTTATCAATATAGGCATGACACCCTGGTCCTTCAAGACACAAGTTAGTGGATTCATACAGCCAGTATTAATACCCGTGGCATGGTACTAACACCCTTCTAACTGGGGTTACAGGTTGGACCCCGATTAGCTCATATTAGAGCATATTAGTTAGATGATACCTCCCATAGTTTCAGTTAGTTTTCAGTTCATCCTAGTTCAGGTTTGCTTGACTAAGTAGACAGATTTCAGTAGTTACTCAGTCATTTGTATAGATTATTCAAGTTATTCAGATTATGTCAATACATGCTATACTTGGTCTTGCATTCTCAATTTTACATATTTATGTTTTTCATGTTCAGTATCCATAAATGATCCTCAGCTTAGTTTTACAACATGTTTAGCTTTACATGAGATTTACATACAGTATTCATGTTTTACCTTATCCCTGCTTTATTTCTACATATTTTACAAAAGTATATATTTAAGAAACTAAGTGTAGTGATTCACTAGCTTATCATATCATATTTATTACTGATGTTTTATGATACTTTAGCTTTTAGTTGATTTCAATCTCTTGGTAAGTCTATATGCACTTAGCATGCATATTTTAAGATTATATATAAAATCACTTTTACTTATTGCATTCACCCACACTTACTCAGTACATTCCAAAGTATTGATCCATATATATGCCTATGTTCTACATTTTCCCATAATATAGGTATCAGTTGTATCCCATACATCATAATCAGACAGTTTGTAGCTTCCAGCCAGTAGGTGATAAGTTCTCTTATCTCAGGGACTCTAATCAGTTGTAGTTTGTGTACTTTATCTTGATTATTCATATGTATCTATTATTGATAGTTGGAGGCATGTCCCATCTATCTATAGTCAGTAAAGTAGAGCCTTCATAGATATTTAGTCAGTGTCGTTATATGTAATTCAAGTTTCTTTGCTCATTTTTATCATTTATAAGTTACATTTATTTAGACTTTCTCATGATCATGTTTCTGCTCAGTAAATATAGTTTTTGTACAATTTAAATTAGTTGCTTAAGTAGTATGCCAGTTTATGGATTAGCTTGGGATCCCTTGTGATTCCAAATATTATGTTACAACTAGGGGTAGTCTCAGGTCATGAAAAACTTGGTATTAGAGCCCAGAGTTCAAGTATCCTAAGGTTTCTTTGAAGCTATGTCTAGTATAATCTTGAGAAATGGTACGGAGACATCTGTACTTCTCTTTGAGAGGCTAAGGACATTTAAGAAATGTTTCCCTTCTTTCATGTCTCAGATCGTGTAGTAGAAGCGTTCTCCAGGAAAATTATACTGGTCCTCATCTTACTCCATTCATGCCAGTTCTGCCTTGTTTTTGAGGTAACAAAAATAGTCACGCTCAAATTCCTACAGTTAGAGCTTTCTCAGAAATTCCCCGTAGATAGTTACAGAACTACACGTAGGCTCGAATGTATCCCACCAGTACCTTTATTTTCCAAAGTATGAAAGATTTCATTCATGTTTATGAAAAATGTTCGTTGGGCCAAAGTCATTTGTTCCCTCAGATCCCTCCTTATAATCCTATGATAGTGTATGATATAGAGTTAGAAGCCTGAACCCAAAAGTTTTAACAACAAAGAAGTGAGGATAGTGTTTATCTAGATTTAGCAGATTATGTATCCATAGGGCTAGTTGTATGAAAGGTGAACCAGTAGGCTTACAATAGTTCATACAAGGATTAAAGTATGTTAATTCAAAATTATATGTTATTGATGTAGGGTATGTTGGTATAATGGTAATTCTCATGGTTTAGGGAAAAATATAAGTTTAGAGATGTGATATTAGTAGTCTATGAAGGAAAAAAAGTAGATTATGTGTTTAGTTGGGCAAGTATGTTGTCGAGAAGGGTGTAAATATATGATGGTGATTGCTGAAGTTAAAGAAAGATAAGGATAGTATATATTAAGAGAGTGTTCAAGAATAACGTTAGTATAGTTTGTTAAGATTTTGGGGATATCCATGTTAAGTGTTAGTATAGTATGTTAAGAGTTTGGGGATATCCATGTTAAGTGTTAGGATCTAAGTTTGAATCTTAGATGATTGATCTAATAGAAAAAAGTATTTAAATTTTAGATGGTGTGAACTCAGGGTTGGGTTATACTCATGATGATTCTAAGTTAGTAAGTGTTCGAGTTAGTATATGATGATTTTCGGGGCTTGATGTTGGGTGTATTTATGCATTCTAGTATCACTATTCTAGACCTTTTTAGCCTTATTTTGAGGATGATTCATATTCTATATGGGTTAATAATGATATAAATGTGTATATAAGTGTTAAAGCAAGTGTTTATAATATTTAGAGTAAATTTCAAACAAGTTTTGATTCAAATTGAACATGAGTTCAACTAAGAAAACTAGTGTGACTAGCTTAAGCTATGTGTTTGTCTAGTCTGTTATGTTGGGTTCTAATGTGTTTAAGGAGTTCCTAAGGTTTTTATTGTGTATTTATATGTGAAACAACTTCATTATAATTTTCAAGGGTCAATTGGATCAAAAGAAGAGTCAAAACAATGGATAAAGATCAAAGTGAATGAAGCCTAGTCTTAGCTCGTGTTTCTAGTTCGCCGTGTTGGATGTTGTGTTGTTTTAAGATCTAAATTATTGTATTTAATGCTATAGGATGCTTTTTAATGGATTATGATGATATATGAGGGGTATAAAAGCTTCAAATTAAGTGAAAACAACTCAAAAATGCTTCGAATGGATCACGAAAGCACAATACGTAACTTGACACAAATTTAGAAACCTGAAATGTCCAGGAACAGTGAGAGAACGTGGAAAGTATTTTTGGTGCGTGTAGCACTCCAAACGGTTCATAAGGCACCAAAATAGTGAACCAAGATGATATGGAGGCAACTCCTTGCCTAGAGCAGCGCTCAACCTAGGGCGCAGCCTTACTTGGAGAGGGGCTATTGCTAGGCCGGTGCCCTCTCCACTCCCGTTCTCAATAGCTGAACGTTTCCATCTCCAATATAGACTTGGCTTACTCCTATACTATAAATACATAATATATCATGTTTTTACATACTTTTGGACATCTTGGAGTATTGGAGGCTACCACAACTTCTTTTTAGGTTTTATCATTCTTTAATTTAATTTGTTTATGGTTTGTATCTTCAATCCAAGTGATTGGATGATGAATATTTCCATTAAAGGCTAAACCTTCTTTTTCGAGGTCAAATCCAAGATCATGACTACTTTCGTTTTGAATTAATTTTGTTTAATTGCTTATCATTATGGTTGTTTGTTTATCTTTGTTTTAACTATTTTAAGGATTAGCTATCCTTTGAATACATTAAATGTCAACCTTTTGATCTCGTGAGATGAAATAGGGAGAGTGAACATAGAGATAAACAAAGTATGGTTTATATTCCTTTATGAAATAAAGAATTTAAATTAGTGTCTAGGACAGGGATTTACTTAGATGCCATACTTAATTCACACGTAGGATGATAGCTTAATTGTGTAGATTAATACACTTAATTGATTATTACATCCCTGCTTAATGATGTAGTTATCATGTCCAAGTTAGGTAAAAAGTTAGAGGTTGGAAAACCATGATCATGCGATTAACCCTACGAATCAACTACCAAGATAAGCGATTTAACGAATGAAGTCCAATAACATATTATGATTGTTCATAAGCCTTAACCCTGGGTCTCTATCCATTGATTCTCCAAAGTCATTACTTTTTTACATTAGTTTAGTTTCTATTTAGTTTATAATTTTAAAACCTTTTTGTTTACTTTTTCTATATTGTTAAACTAGAATTAGATAGTTGTTTAACACAAGTCCTTGTGGGATCGATATTTGGCTTTCTTGAAGGCCACTTTACTTCTTGGTAGAGCACGTACACTTGCGTGTGCTTGGGCACTGTCAGGGCTATAGAAAGTTAAGAGTTGTATCTCATAATGAAGTATTAGCAATGAGTTTTACACTTTCAGGTATAGTTTAGCTGGGTGAGTTTATTAATTATGTGTATTCTTATATCTCGAGCTCTAGAGTAGAATGGTTGTAGTCTAGTTTAAAGTTTATTAAAGGGGTCCAAAAACTTAGAATAATGGCTTAAAGATAAGGGAGAGATGAAAGAACAGGGAACCAAGTTAGGCTCTCATATTCTAGTAGTGATGCCATTATGTTATAGAATAGTAGTAAGGGAGAAAGATACCCAACCCATTCCTATCTCAATGTAAAGTTTTGTACTTTAGTCATTATGACCTCTACTCATGCCTTAAATGTCGGCTCCAAGATCATGGTTCATGTTCATGAACAGAATATAGAATCATGTACTCTCCCATTTCCTAGTGTGAGGAGTTCCAATTCACTCAGTAGTACAAACTATATTCCCTAAAATTATGAACTCAAAAACTCAGGTCTTGCAGCTCATGACTCATGTACTCATGCTTTACAGTATACTCACTTCCCATAACTCATGGTGCACTCTTAATGACCAACAAAATTCAAATTATAACATGTATGCCCTTAGTGTTTATCTCTTTTATGAATTCATGTCGTTGATACTCTATTCCTCAGGCCTCAGTTAAGTGTCAAAGTTACGTGTAGTATTCTTTCATTCTTTAGGTCCTCATGTTCTAACCTTTTAGTGACCTCTTCTTATGAAGTAATAGTGGTGATGAGTAATTATTTACATAGGAGTGAGTAAATATTTCTTGTTGAGGAAAGATTATTGCATGTTTATGTTATATAAGGCTCTACGGTTGAAGGAAGATTGAGGTAGAGCTTTTGATATATGTCTTGGTTGGTTGAAATTTCATGTGTGTTTTCTTAAGAATAGTGTAAGAAGGTTGTTATTGATACAGGTTTAATGAATATGAGAATGATGACTTTATGGATTATATACCTAAAAGTTCATATGTCGTTATTATGATAGGCTTGAACGTCATGTTGGTGTATAAGTAGATGGGTATATTATGCGCTAGTGAATTCCTAGTAAGAGGTTGAATTTAGTTGTTAAAGTGGTAAGATGAATTATTCTTGAGATGAGAGTTGTGAAAAATGCATAGGGTATTGAATTCATAGTTTATACTAGTATTATGGTGTTATTGTAGTACCTTATGATTTTGAGTTAGGCTTGAACATAGTGGGAGTATGTAACTCAACTCAAAATTTGGCAAGAGTAGTTATATGTAACCATGTGAGTATTTAAGGAGCGACGCGATGTTTGAATTTGGCAGTTGCATTGCCTAAGGCATGGTAATTCTATCTTAGCTTATGATTTATAGGACTATATTCAATATTATATAGAGTTGTATCCATGTTGCAAGTACTTACTAAGATATATTATTTAGATCATGCCCAAGATCCTTTGCACTCTTAATATTATTAGAACTTATTAGCAAGAGTTTTGAATAAATACTCCAGTTAAGTATAAGCTTTCAGTATAATTAGTCCTTATAGCCAGCAATTCATTCTAGCATTAGACAGATAAGCTTCTATGATTTTCCATCTTTCTATCTAGTATTACTACTCAAAGTTTCTTGAATATCTCTATTCCATTAGGTAATCTGTTTGCATTCAAGTAAGTTGTTAATTCAGTTCAGTGCATGCATCATGTCTACGATTCAGCTATTTAGTCATAACTCGATTCATAAGTGTTTAGTGCATGATCTTAGTTTTCCAAGTATTCCATCTCAGACATTGTAATACCCTTGTATGATATTAGTCCTATTATATCATCATTCGTGCATGCATAATATATGTGGTGATACCATGAAGCTTTTTTCTTTTGATCCCTATACATATTTGTTGAGGAATAATTTCTAATGAGAAGTTACGTACTTTTTTCCATACTTAGTAACTCTTGGAATTTTATTACATTAGTTATCACTTTGTAGTTCTATATGTAAGTTCATATCATGAACATTTCAAATGAGTTCTAAACTCTTAACATGAAATAACTCCTTATAGTAAATATAGTCAAGTCAGCTCAGAAATTAGTTTCATGTTGAAAGTTCTAATGTTTTAGCTCAGCTATATCCTTAATTACCAGACATGTCTTGTGTACATCATTCCATACTTATAATACTTTAACAAGTCCTTATCCATCATTCGAGGACAAATGATTCTAAGGGGTAGATAATATAACACCCCGCATTTTTGGGCTAGACTTTGAACCATCGTTCTTATGTGTATAAAATCAAATCCCATGATTTATATTTGAATTAAAATGACATGTTATTTATCCAAGTATTTCAAGTGCTTATGAGGTAAAAAATGTTCATAGAAATCACTTAGAGCAAAGTTGAGCAAAAGTCTTTGATTTGGCCAAATTTTGGTATTCTATTCTACAAGGGTCGACTTTGATCGTGTATGAATTTTTATATATGTGGTATTTTTCAAATCAAGACCCACCATATGATAGATAATTGATTTATCTTTTAAATTATACCAATTTTACCTTAATATGATACTTGAGCAAAAAGTTATGCCCATTTTAGTGTGAAACAGTGCGGGTCTACGATATGGCTGCAGCTGACCGATCTCTCCCCCGTAATTAGGTCCATGACACATTGGTCTCTTCTCTGGAATAAGGGATGTAGCGCAGAGGTTATTCCCTCCACTGTTTCAGCTTCTTAAGGGACAAGGGATAATTTGGTCCTTTTCCTTCAACCCCAATCATCCAAAACATGATTTATAACACCAAAAAGGGCATTATTTGCCCATCATCCTCAAAACAACTCATGTAAAAACCCTCTCCTTTACAATGATCCAATCTTCTTCTCTCAATAACACAAGGATTCAAGCTTTAATGTCAAGATTTCTTCAATAATCCATTCAATTAAGGTATGTGGGTTGTTCAACCATGGGTCCCTTTAACCCATAGAGCCTAAAAACCTCTTCTTTGATTAAAATATAGGTACTTCCTTTATTATAAGGTTGAATATGTTCAAGATGAGTTTAATTCATGTTTTCATTAGTAGTTTGACTAAGTTAATGTCCTAGTATGATTCCATGGAAGGCTAGATTATCTCATGCTTTAAGTTTTGATTTCCTATGTCGTATTCAATCAAATTTCATGTCATACTATTGAATTTTGAAGTTAGCCATGATATTATGTTGTTTTCTCATGTTTTAAGACATCCCCACATTCAAGTTAATGATTCTTACATGATTGATGAAATATCTATGTTTAGGGTCTTTGAATAATGATTTTATACTATAGTTTCAAAGCTTTGTTATCATATTTTATGGTCAATTTAGTGTTAGTGGGTTATGAACACCCAATATCTATGTGTTTTACGTGATTTTAGATTTTTAAGTAATGATTCAGTTAAACAATGGATATTAATATTTTACTTAATTGATATAATCATGATGAGAACCATCAGAAATAATGTTTATTTAAACATAGTCCAGTTGAGTACCAGTGTCAGTTTAGTTGGGAGTAGGATTTAGCACCGAGTGAATGCAGAGATGCGGCTCGCCCATTAGTTTGGGTAGAGTAACTAGTAGAAGTCTCTAACTTCTTGAACTATGTAGCTAGTATAGGATATAATGGGTCACCATCAGTTTAGGCTTGACTTCCTCTCAGCGGTCACCCGTCAGTTTAGGCTTGACACCCTGCTCCTTCAAGACACTAGTTAGTGGATCTAGACAGTCAGTATTAGTACCCATGGAATGGTACTGAAACCCTTCCAATAGGGGTTACAGGTTGGACCCCAATTAGCTTAAATTGGGGCATGTCGGTTACATAATACCTCCTATAGTTTCAGTCAGTATTCAGTTTATCCCAGTTCAAGTTTGCTTGACTAAGTAGATAGATTTCAGTAAATATTTAGTCATTTGTACAGATTATTCATGTTATTTAAATCATGTCAGTACATGCTATACTTGGTCTTTCATTCTCAGTTTTACATGTTTATGTTTTTCATGTTCAGTATCCATAGATGATCCTCAGCTCATTTTTATATTATGTTCTACTTTACTTGCGACTTACATATAATATTCGTGTTTTACCATATTCCAGCTTCAATTCTACTTACTTTAAAAAGTATAGATTTAACAAACTAGGTGTAGTGATTCACCAGCTTATCAGATTATGTTTGTTACTCATGTTTTAAGATACTTTAGCTTTTAATTAATTTCAATCCCTTGGTGAGTCTCCTTGCACTTAGCATGCATGTCTTAAGATTATGTCTGAAATTTGTTTTACTTATTGCATTCACCCCCACTTACTCAGTACATTCCAAAAAACTCTCCCCCCCTTCCAGCCACCCTGCCCCTATTCTTTCTTCTTCAAGCCCAACCACCCTCTTTCTTCTTCCACCCCCACCCCTGGCAGCCCGCACCCCTACCCCAAAATCCATAATGATGAATTATGAAATAAACTTATCAAATTCAAACCAAACATCCAAATTTAGGTACGAAATTAAAATTTATGGATTAAATCAAATATCTAAATTTATCTTTATGGATTATGAATTATAAACATAGAAACATCCAAATTTGTTTGTTTATTCAAATTAAAACTTGCATCAACAATCAAATTTTTTATACATGTTTTTTTCTTATAAAATTGATGAAATCTAATAAAAATGAAATGGTGGAGTTAAAGAAGGAGAAAGAGAATTGGGTGGGGGTGCGAGCTGCCAGGGGCGAGGGTGGGGTGGGGTAGATTAGAGGTGAAGGTGTGAGAAAAAAAATATAAAAAAGGGTGTGGAGTAGGGGTAGTGATGGAGGTGTAAGAAAAAAATAAAAGAAAGAGGTGCAGGGGTGTGGAGGGTGCGGGGGTATGGGGTGAGGGTGAGAGGGTGGGTGGCTTTGGAGAAGAAAGGGTGTGATTTAGATATATAGGATAAGAAAGGGTGTAATTTGGATATATAGAAGAAGAAAGGGTGTGATTTGGATATATATATATATATATATATATATATATATATATTATATAAAAGTGGGACCATTTGTTTTTTAAAATTAAATCACGTGTTTTTTCTTTTATTTTAAAAAAAATGCCACATCAGATTTAGGGTTTAAATTAATTCATTTTAAAGATATTAAGGGGGGTAAATAAACGCGTGTTAAGTTTAAGTGCTAAAGTAAGTTGGAGTGACAAGTTTAGTGGGGTTTTGATGCATTATCTCTAATTTAAATCAATTGCTCAAGCAGTATGCCAGTTCATGGGTTAGCTTGGGATCACTGTGGTTCCAAGCATCGTGTTATGACTAGGGGTAGTCTCGGGTTGTGACATCATGTTAAGATGACTGAAGGCGTTCTACGAATATCTTAGAGAGGTGCTAAGATGGCATGCTATTTTGGTAAGTTTAAAGGTCAAATTTCTTGAGTTAGATCTTTTAGAAGTCCTCATGGTTATCATGGTAGACCAATATAGATAGCTTTATAGAGTTTGGGTGTTCAGGGTATCCGTTCAAGCCTAGTGGTACCTTCTCCTATTGAGTTGGGCCATAGAGGTTGCTTATGTATGATGAGATTTTCTATTTAGCTAAGGATTGTCCCTTTTGTTTGATTAGAGCTACTCCTATTTTAACTTTAAGGAGAAGGGTTTCTACCAGAGGTGCGGTGGATAGAGGTAGTGGAGTTCGATGATGGCCATGGGCCCACTCAGCTAGTTCGCAATCGTAGACAGTGCTAGGCTATACCATCTAGACCAAAGGTAGAGGCTTCTAATGTTGTGATCACAAGTATCATCCTCGATTGTTTTAGATCAGCATCTGTGTTATTTCATCCCAGATCGACTTTCTCCTATATGTCTGCATATTTTTCTTTAGATTATGAATTTGTTAGTGCACCTCTTAACATTCCTGTTCGTGTATCTAACCCTATAGGAGATTCTTTAATGGTGGATTAGGTGTACCAATCTTGTGTTGTGACTTTTGCTAGGCATAAGACTTGGGTAGATTTGCTTGTGTTAGATATGTTTGACTTTGATGTCATTTTGGGTTTGGACTGGTTGGCTCCTTATCATGGCGTCCAAGATTGTTTTGCTAAGACTGTAACTTTAATTTCACTGAATGTGCCAAGGATAGCTTGGAAGGATGTACTTCATTCAAGACCTAAGAGGATCAATTCTTATGTTCAGGGTCATAGATTGGTTGAGAGGGGATATTTTTTTAACTTTGCTCATATTTGTGATACTAGTTCTATTTCACCTCCTTCTTTGGATTTTATTCATATATTTTGTGAGTTTATAGATACATTCCCTGCAGATTTGTCTGGTATGAAATCGTATCATGATTTTGATTTTGTAATATATGTTGTGCTCCAAGCCTATTTTTGTTCTTCCTTATAGGATGTCCTCAGTCGAGTTGAATAAATTAAAGGATCGGTTGCAGTAGTTGTTGGATAAGGGGTTTATCCAACCTAGTGTATCACCTAGTGGTTCGCCTTTTTTGTTTGTGAATAAGACATATTGGTCTATGTGTATGTGTATTGATTATCGATAGTTGAACAAAGTGATAGTTGATAAAAATTATGTTCTTCCTCGTATTGATGATTTATTTGATTAGCTTTAGGGTGCTGCAGTGTTTTTGAAGATTGATTTGAGATTCGAGTATCACCAGTTGTGGATTAGAGCTTTGGGTATTCTAAAGACAGCTTTTTGGACTTGATATAGTCATGTCTTTTGGGTTAGCCAATGCCCCAACTGCGTTCATGGATTTAATAAGCTGGGTGTTTCGAACGTATCTTGACTCCTATTCTATGATATTTATAGATGATATCTTGGTCTATTCCATGAGTGAGGCTGAGCATAAGGAGCATTTGTGGACTATGCTTCAGAGATTGTGGGATGAGAAGTTGTATGCCAATTTCACCAAGTATGAGTTTTTGTTGAAGTCTATTTATTTTTTGGGTCCTATGGTGACTAAGAAGGGTATTATGGTTAATCCATCCAAGGCTGCAGCGGTGCGTAATTAGGTTAGACCTACTTCACTCACTATAATTCAGAGTTTCATTGGCTTGGCAGGTTATTAACGGTGTTTTCTTAAGGGTTTTTAATATTTGTCAGGCGAGCTTTTGAAGGCTCAAGGATTTGTTGACTTCAGCTCCTATCTTGACTTTGCCCAAGGAGGGCATGGGTTTTACCTTTTCTTGCGATGCTTCAGCTATTGTTTTTATATAAGAGGGTAAGGTTATTTCTTATGCTTCTTGTCAGTTGAAGTCCCAAGATAAGAATTACCATACCCATGATTTGGAGTTGTACGCGGTTGTTTTTGCTTTGATGTTGTGGAGGCACTACTTGTGTGGAGTCTGTTGTGAGATTTTCTCAAATCATTGTAGCCTTTAGTACTCAGCAGGCATCATCAACCAACTTAGCTAAATCATGATATAAATATGATATAATGCAAGATAACATAACTAAGTCAAGGTAAAGAAACAAACCTGACTCAACTACAACATTGATGTGCATAAATAAATAAATAAATAAATAAACTAGAATAATAACATAAAGTAACATAAAGCATCAACACATGCAATCATAATTACAAAATTCACTCCTATATGCCAATTGGTGTAGAAAAGTAAACATTCCATAGCAATCCCCCATAAGCCTAAAAGGTACAAATAAGATAGCATAATCCACCACTGTTATTTATCAACTCTCGTAACATAAGTGGAATCCATCCAAGTCATACCACACTATAACCATTGATTATCCATATTCATCATTGTAACTAAGTCAACATTTATCAGCTATTCATCATGTTGAAATTAATACTCATCTATCAATAAATCATACATTGTCAACTAAAAATCACTTATTAACTAATCATTAATCATGAACTAACCAATATTTACTAACTAGCCAACATTTATCAATTAGTCATTATTTCACTAGCATATATGTGTGTCATGCCATTTTATAACCATTTCTGCATCTTCATACTCAGCTAGAATCACTATTGTCAATCTCACACCCCAATATCATCATATCATAATAGGTATATCATATAGTATAATATGCATATCCGTACTCAAACAAGTAGGGATATTCAACAATATCCTCAATATCATCACAATCATGTTCCAGTCTTACCGGGCATGTATATCATCATAGTCATCCTCAACCTTGTCGGCTATATAAATCATCATAATCATCCTCCGATATTGTCAGGTATATCAACCATGATAACTATCCTTCGGTCTTGTCGGGTATATAAATCATCATAATCATGTCTCGGCCTTTCCAAGTATATAAATCAGCATAAATGTCATCATCATTATCATATCTATCCTCCAAATTTCCACCGGGTATATATAATCAATATCATCATCAATATGGCCACTAGCATAATCCTTAAGATAGTATATTAACATAGTAATAATCATAATCAAAATTATGAGCTTGTCATTCGAGATGGGGCCCTGGCCGCAACGGGTATCCCGTACCACGAAGGCTGAGATACCCCTCTAACTCCCCAACCCACTAGTGATATTGTCTGCTTTATGCCCAAGCCCACATGGCTTTAAAATGCGTCACTAGGGAGTAAGGCTTGCTTACTTATATACCCAACATCCCTCCTGTGTTTTGCTGATGTGGGACTCTTTCCTAAGTTGGGGTGTTACATACACCCCTCTTATAGACTCAGCGTCCTCACTGAGGTTTGCCCCACCGAATGCGATATACCTACACTCAAGACTGATATTTTCCACATCGACAGGGCTGACACAGGAGCGGCTTAGATACCATTCTATCATAACCTGAGCCGAGGTCCTGACTACGACAGGCATCCCAAACCACGAAGGCCCGAGAGACCCCTGTAACTCCCCAACCCACTAGTGATATTATCCGCCCAGGTCCCAGGCCTGTACGAATTTAAAATGCATCACTAGGGAGTAAGACTGGCTTACTTATATACCTAGCATCCCTCCTGTGTTTTACTGATGTGGGACTCCTTCTTAAGTTGGGGTGTTATAGAGCTCTAGCATAATCAATTGTTTGTTTGTCAATATAGTAAATAAGCATGATCTTTAGAACAATCAATATCATAATCACCAATATATTAAATAAGCATGATCGCTAACATAATCACTATGTATTATCAAGGCATGGACAACAACTTCTCAATAGCCTAATTAATAGCTTTTCATTAGCATAAGAGATATCGTATCAATATCTTAATCAATAGTTAAATCATGACATAATCTATAGCTTATTCATAGCATAACCAATAGATTAATTTATGGCTTTGTCAATATCATACGTAAGGGCTCATTAAATAATATGTTCGGTAGCCCAATCAATTGTCAAATCAATAACATATTAAATAGCTCATCATGAGCTTAACAAGTAATCCATCTG
Organism: Capsicum annuum; assembly: GCF_002878395.1. Lineage (NCBI taxonomy): Eukaryota > Viridiplantae > Streptophyta > Magnoliopsida > Solanales > Solanaceae > Capsicum > Capsicum annuum. The sequence continues at coordinate 124,688,641 of NC_061119.1, read as the reverse complement.
TATAGCATAATCATTAAGCATTACTTCCAACGTCATTCCTCTGAACCAAAAAAGTACCAAGGCATCTAAATATCACTGAATAACCATCTTTCTAGATATACACAAGTGTATCAATGGTATTTAGTAACTATCACAAGTCTTGGTCTAAGGTGGGTCGAAGTGCCAACTTCTAAATCCTCAAAATCATTTACCAAGAAATATCTTCCCTAAACTAGGTTAAGGTATCTAAATCCACTATTAATTGTTGAACAAGCAACAACTAGCCCTAGATAGCAACTCCTCCTAATATAAAGCAACTAAGTCAATTGAACCTAAAGCAAGGCAAATTGGTAAGTTTCATCATTAACTCAAGTGACCAAGGGGATCTTCTCATTAATTGAGTAACTAAGATATTTCCATCCTAGCAAGAGCTTACAAGGTCAATTTCACCTAAGATAGGAATAACTAAGCTAATTATGCCCAAAACGATATTCAAAATAGCCTAAATGATCCAACTAATCCCAAGTATATCAATTTATCACACAAACACCTAAAGCCCATCCCAAATCTAACAATGTCATAAATATACTATGAAGTATCTCAATATATTAAGGGACAAAATCAAGCCTACTTTAAAGCCAGAGAAAGCTCAAAAGATCCACTATATCACCAATTTTTCCTTTTGAGAAGTTTCCATGATATGCCAAGCTATCAAATCACATTCTACTCATCAATACGAGAATAATGATACCCATATTGCACGATAGTACTTTGGGTCTAAAATTTACATTAAAATCCCAAGTGGGTTGTACTTACGAAAAATCACATTTTTGAAACCAATCCAACGTTCCTACATGCTCAAGGAATCACCCTTAAATATGAGCAAAGTTTGAGCTAATTTGGGGATAAAATCACACCCCTAAGCTTTTAGAATTTTTTTGTCAAGAAATAGAAAACCCAACCATGAATCTTCAAAGATCTTACCTCAAACCCGAAGGAGAATAAAGAAATAAACATTAATCAACCTTCCCAAATCACCCATAAGCTTCAAACCCTAGTTAACTCACTACTTAGGATTTAGCTCTCAGAAAGATGAGTGAAGAATAGGCAAAAATCAGGAAAAAGTGGGGTATTTATAACCATACCAGTTTCTCAAGTCTCTCAATCACGACTCAATATTCCTGATTGCGATACAGGGCATCACACTAAAATTTCATGACTATGACATTATCCCTCCGCAATAAAGGTTTGGTTGGCATGCTCAAAGAGTCGTGAACGTGGCACTTACTGGTGCCGCCAGACCATGATGGCGATCCATGGACCGCGATCGCAGGTGCACTAGATCACAACTAAAACTTCCCAAAGTCTCTACCAAACCCTCAAGATTCACCTGGAATCCTAATATACAAACAAACTATGTAACCATACCAAATTTGACGTTCTGGACTCAACGACATATTCAAATTTTGAATTCAAGGTTGTTTCAATAAAATATGGGTCCTATACCCAATTTCTATTTTCTTAACTTTTTGGCCAATAGTTTAAAATGAGCTCGAGTACCTTACAACCCAAATCAAGAGTCCATCTAGACTAAAGTTAATATTCCAGAGCTGTTGGAATAGTCGAGGTTTACATTCGAGGTCGTTTAACTGAATTTCTTGCCCAATTGCCATTTGAAACTAGCGAAGACTTCAAAATAGGGAAATGTCTCTAAGATGAAACAAACTTCCTGGTAACTGCACTATCAGTTCCAACAAGTCATAAATAACTCAGGGCAGCTATAGAGAAGCTGTAATGATGAAAATAAGTGAAATAATGAAAAATGACCTAAAGTGTCATTATAATATCCACTACTAAAGGAACTGTCATCCGCAAAAGTTAAGGATTAGGATGTACTTAAAGTCTCAAACAGGTGAGGATACTGGGTTTGCATCTCGCTTTTGATCACCCAAGTGGCCTCTTCCACTGGGTGGTGCCTCTAGTTATCATGACCCGAGCCAAGGTCCTAACCGCCATGGGCATCCTAAACCACGAAGGCCCGAGAGACCCCTATAACTCCCCAACCAACTAGTGATATTGTCCACTCTGGGTCCAGGACTGCACGGATTTAAAATGCATCACTAGGGAGTAAGTCTTGCTTACTTATATACCCAACATCCTTCTGTGTTTTGATGATGTAGGACTCCTTCCTAAGTTGGGGTGTTACACCAGTAAACCTTAACTATAGGAATCTCCTTAGCGCACAACTGCTTAATATCACCAGTCAAAATAAGTACAAGCTCCTACATGAAGGTCAACCACTCATCTAGATGGACTGAGTCCCATCTAAGCACATGAGATAGATTAGGAATGTACCTCCGCAACATGGAAACATAGAAAGTAGATGGATAACAATAAAATCTAGAGGTAAAGCTCACTCATAAGCCACATCACCAGCCATGCAAAGAATCTCAAAAGGTTCAATATTTCTAGGGATGAGCTTTCCTGTAACAGCCCGTATTCAAGTACGTGTATTGGCATATACAAGTACGTGTATTGATCTTATTTATATGAAATCAATTTTTTTATTTTATTTATACCAGAATTTGCCCATCGATGGTTCCATGCTAAAGTTATTGAATAAAATTTCCAATGATATAAAGATTTCCAAAAATGGATAGGTTTCGAATATAATCAAGCACGTTCAAAACTATAAAATGGTGGCCGGGATATTTGGGAATAGTAAATGTGCAGGAAAATTTCCTGCACACAAACTACAGAGGCCATCCGAATTTTTGGGTCAACTTTGAATGATCATAACACCCTTAATATAATGAACTGGGAGAGATTCGACCTATGAAAATAAAGATCTTTGAGTCTTCTTTGCAATTCAATAGGTTTCATCCAAATCCAACGTTTGAGTAAGGAGTAATACTCATTTTACTTCAGCCTATCGAAATAGATTTTAGGGGTCAACTTCAAACGACCATAACTCTTTGTATAGGACGAACTGGTTGGCCTACTTTATATAAAATGAAATCCCTTTGAATTATACTTCCAACAATAACAATTTAATCCAAATCCGATATCAGAGCAAAGAGTTATGGTCGATCTACTTTAGCTTATCAAAATAGTTCACCAAAGGACAGATTTGGTATTATTTAAATTTTAAAGGCATTTTGGTTATTTTCTATTATATTATGGACGGGAATATGTGTATATATACATGTATATGAGTTCAAAAACTCATTTTCATCATTAATCATTGAGGAAGAACAAACCCTAGCCAAATTTAACCTTTAAATTACTTTTGATTCAACCGTAGAAATTCCAAAGTAATCCGATAACTGCATTTGTCATCTCGAGAGCTTCGAAAGACACCTATTATTTGTGCAAACACGATTGCATAATCAAGAGGTGAATTCTAAGGTATGAATATTGTTTTCCTTTGTTCTTTCCATATGTATATGTGTGATAGAGGATTATATGTATTGGTTGTTATTGAAAGGTGATGGAAATAGGGTTATGGACTTTTTTGCATGGTTTGGTTGTATTGAATTATGGAAGATGGATATGGTAATTGAGTTATGGAAGGTGGATATGGTTATATACTATTGAATTGATAATTGTTTATGTCTATGGCTCAATTTGGTTTAATGGATTGGTTGGAAGGATAAATGAATCCAAACTTGATATTGGATGATGTTGTATGAATATTCATGGCATGTGAATGTAATTGAAGTATAAGAGGGTTAAGGTGACACCCTTTATGGTGTAATTAAGGTTTACTACTTAACCAGTAGTTTGGTGAATTCAAATAATTGAATTATGATGTTTGGTTGATAATACTAGATTGCTATATATGTTCATTGTAGATAAGTAATCTGAAAAGATGGGAAGTCTATTTGGGACTAGTACTGAAGGTAGACAATCAGGTATGTAAAGCATACTCTATACCATATCTTTGGCATGAAAGTGAACAATTGTTCTATTAAGAAAGTTTCCAAAGTTATCCAATAACATGTGATCCATAATGGCTTTGTATGATGTCCTACGTTACCAATGAAGTTTCCACCCTACAAGATGTCAAGACATTCCAATACTTACTTGTCTTCCAAATCTTACATGTTTATTGCACTAATGAATTTTAGAAGGTATCCGGTTACTCAAACAAGATCCATGTGCTATTAATGTCTCCAAAATGTTTCATTGATATACCAATAAGTTCCTACTTCATTGTTATGACATTGATGACTCCAAAACACTTTATTGATGTGCCAATGAGTTCTTACTTCTTTGTTATTGCATTGATGGTCTATTTATATGTCTCTTATTGATGTATCATTGTTTTAAAGTATCAAAAATATGGTGGTGACCAAAATAACAATCTCAAAGATTAATTGAACTAAGTGATGGGAGTTCTCTCTTATCGGGTGGTATCCTAGGGGCATAAGCCTATCATGGGTCGATCCCTATTTATGTGTTTATGGGATACCACCCATAAACACAT